>NC_079214.1:49547219-49749719 GCF_029633865.1 Lampris incognitus | reverse complement strand
GAACTTATCTCGGTGACGTTGTTGCAGGGGAAAATTCATCATCAACACATTTAAATTTTTAATTAATTACATGGCTATTGGGAGCACCAAATTAACAAATTATAGCATTTTTAAAAATGCTATAATTTGATATAATACAAGTATAGTCCCTGCCAAACAAAATAATAGTTCAACAGACTGGATTTTCTAAAAGTTTAGGTACTGAATATAAACCTACAGATGATTTATATAAAGCATCAACATTTTATTTCTCGGACCAAGTCATGATGGTCATCTCAGATGCCCTTGGTTTAGGACTAACCACAACAACAGAATATATAACAGGCACTGTCATTCAGCAATCCATGACTCTGTGAATGTCCCAGTGACCCCGCCTCCCCCTTTCTCCCTCGGTCTATTTTTGTCCTCTCACAAAGCCGTGCTGATGAGATTAGTGGGGATGATGATTACACTGCTTACATAACAGCATCAAATTCACTCTCAGCTCAATGGCGGCTATGGCAAGAGATCAAACATCAGTGTTCCACACAACACTCTTCCTCTCTCTCTCTCTCTCTCTCTCTCTCTCTCTCTCTCTCTCTCTCTCTCTCTCTCTCTCTCTCTCTCTCTCTCTCTCTCTCTTTCTCCCCACACAGTACATCCGTTTGTCATCTCATTCAACCCTTCTCCCACCTCTTTCCCCACACTCTCATTTCCTCTCTCTCTCGACATTTCTTCCCTATTTGATTCCCTTTGTTTTCCCTGTTTTCTGTCTTTTCCCCCTGCCTCTCCCAACCCACTTCCACTTTCTCTTTTCCCAAAAGTGCACATGAGCACGCATGCATGCACACACGCATGCACACATGCATGCACATGCACACACACACACACACACACACACACACACACACACACACACACACACACACACACACACACACACACACACACACACACACACAATCTATGCTCTAAACGCAGCCTGTTCAGCAGGCTAGTAACACATTAGGGGAGCGAATAGGGGAAATGGGTTAGTGGGGCAAAACATGGAGAGGGGGAAGCAGACACAGAAGTGTGCAACCACCCATCCACCCACCCACCCACACACGCTCGTGCACACAGAAACACATATGCACATGTTGCATTCATGAAAACACTGACTACCCTGACACTGTGTACTGTAAATGTTAGATTAAGAGCGAGATGTTTTTTTTATGAGTTATTGGAGAAATTGTGCTGCAGTGGGGCAGGGCCTTGCATTTATAATACCACATATTGTTCAAAATGCATATGTTTAACAAGGTCCAACCTGTGCAATGTATTTCATCATCTAGACAAATAGACTGTAGAATTAAAAATGAAGAGTTACACCTTAAGACCGAAAACACAAATTAATAGTGATGATAAATAATGAACTATTCATTATGGCACTTTTCAAGGCTGAGCTCCTAAGTACTCTACAGGATGATAAATGACTGTGAAAGGACCAAATATGAAAAAAATTGAAAAGCAACAGGTCAGTTATGCACACCGGGCAAACAGAAAAAAACAAAACAAAAACAAAACATCTCAAGAATTGAGAGAGGCAGACAATAGGACAGATAAAGATGGACAGATGAGAAAGGTATATCTATACAGATGGAAAAAAGTGAAATGGACTGTCAAGGAAAGCCACACACATGGACAAAGATACATACAGGCAAAGGAGGAGAAAGGAAGACAGACAAGCAGATCGACAGGAAGATAGATCAGGGGGGAAATCAAACGGCTCCAAGAGAAGAAGCAAACGAAGCGACAAACAAATAAGCAGTTTCTCCTCTGGACTGGTGGTTTGGGTTGTGTGTTGATGCACACACACACACACACACACACACACACACACACACACACACACACACACGCGCACACACATAATCTCTCCCAGACTCGCATCACTCCAGATCAATTGATAAATGCAAAGGCTGTCGAAAAGTGTGCTGGGTAGAGACAGGCACATTTAACCTTCTGCAGCCTATCCTTCTGGTATTAATGAGTGAGCAGAGCAGTTTGAACAGAGAAAACTGTCAAAACTTCCTGTACTTGTTTTGCTAGTCAATATCTTAGAGCTCTAAAAGTATTTCAACATTTCAAAGTAAAATGTTTGAGGAAGGCAAGGAAGGATAAGGATATTTATCCGCAGTGTTGTAGAGATTTGTCAGAGATGCTTAATTTTGCAGTCCATCAGTTACAGGTAAATTAGAGAATAGCTGTACATAGTTTGTGGTATAATTAGATGGTAGTTATTAATTAAAAAGCAATAAATAGGGTCAAATACATGTATGTTCCAATGTAAATTGAACGGCACGGTGGCCCAGTGGTTAGTGTTGTCGCCTCACAGCAAGAAGGCCCTGGGTTTGAACCCCGGGGTTGACCAACCTTGGGGGGGGGGTCACCCCAGGGGTCATCCCAGGTCGTCTTCTGTGTGGAGTTTGCATGTTCTTCCCATGTCTGCGGTGGGTTTCCCCCAGATGCTCCGGTTTCCCCCACCATCAAAAAGACATGCATGTTAGGGTTAATACTCCTGTCTATGCCCTTGACCAACGCATGGCAAGACGAGTTGGAGTTGGTCCCCGGGTGCTGCATGGTGGCTGCCCACTGCTCCTAGCTACACAGCTAGGATCGGCTAAATGCAGAGCATAATTTCTCTACGGGTATCAATAGAGTATATCAAAATAAAAATAAAAAAATATTAAAGGCTAATTTCTAGTAATTATTGGGTATAGTTAGATAGTAATTATGGAAAGTAAAGCAATAATGACTAGTTAAATGACATTGATATTGCAGTTACTATGTAATATAATTTAATATATTTTAGTATATTAATAATAAAATAATATAATACAATGTAATAACAATATAATAATATAATAAATTTATTTAACTTAATGTAAAATATTTACTTTAATATAAATTACTCTTAATTTACACTTTGCCACATGTGAATAGATTGGCAGTTACAATGTAAACATCTGCAGCAGATGAGTGATAAATTGTGAGAAGACAAACTACCTCGCAAAATATCTGCTTATTTGTGATAAATCGCACATCAAAAGCTCAGTAGCTATGCAAAAACCAGCAGCAATTGTCATTTAAAGTACTGACATTCTGGTCAAGCACGTGGCAACTTAGCATTAAAAAAACGCTTACAGTTTAAAACGTGTGTAATTACTAACAGAATGGGCTGTAAAATGAAGTCTGCACACTCATATAAATAGTAAGTAATTGCCAATATGACGGCTTTCAAAATGAAGTTTGCCCACTTTAGGAAACTACTGAATAATTACCCTTAAAAAAACACTAATTACAGCATTAACAGAATGTAATTACTAATATCATGGGTTAAGGTATTCTTATCAGACCCTTATTTATTGGAATGGTATACTTATCTGGAAAAACACACACACACACACACACACACACACACACACACACACACACACACACACACACACACACATACACACACACATACAACATTTTAAAGATCACTCACTTTATTGTGAATTCTCTGCCATCATTTTAAGAAGAATCAAAATAAGGATGTCAATCACCAGAAGTTGCTAATGACCTCATCATTTTCTAGCAGATAACACCTATCCATTTTCACGTGATATAAAAGGTGCTGAAAGCAAGCTTGTTTGAGTTAAAACGAAGTCTTTTGTAGGCTGTACACCACGCATCGAGCCGACAAAAGGCCAGCTGTATGCCTAACTGAGCTTGCCAGTTCATGGAGTCGTATGGAAACGATTCCATGACAAATGCTCACAAATGCTCACAAGACAAATGCTCACAACACTAAAAGAAAAAGAGACAAATGCTCACAAATTGTTTTATAATCTATATTTACAGTGAAAAATGATAGTATACAGATATACAAATATGAAATTTGTTTACATATCAATTTAATTATGAAAATATGTACAAATACGTTCAAAACCCAATGCACTAGTAAAATATGTACATGAAATCGATTTCCTTTCTTGTAAAACAATTTGTGAGCATTTGTCTCTTTTTCTATTAGTATTGTGAGCATTTGTCTTGTGAGCATTGGTCTTGTGAGCATTTGTCTTGTGAGCATTTGTCTGCACACCTATGGGAACAGTTAGCGACGCTAAAGCTAACCTATAGAGCTCAACACAGTGTTGTCATTAAAAAAAAATTGCCGATTTCTTATTAGGGTAAAATCTACTGTGACCCTTCTTACCATACCAGGAAAACTAATGTGATAAATTATAGTATATATCAGGTTAGCATTTGCATCTGAACATTTGCAATGGTAGCGTCATCAACCCTTTCTCAACACAGATTTGAGAAGTGCGGTGCCTGTGACACCGGCGGGAGTTGAGGACCATACCATTGCTATATGTTTTTGTTCACTGGAAAAAATACAATATGTGTGCTTGGTCAGGAAAAAAAAAGAAAAGAAATTTCTCTTTAAGCTCTAAAAACTAATGCATTTATTGCCCAAGAGGGGGAGAAGCAAAACACCGGAGTTTACCCCAGAAGTGTAAACCTCTCTCCTCAACACAAAGTGTGGTGTCATGGATCATCAGGTTATCAACACACAAAACTGAAAAGACTCGCCTGTGTTTTAACTTGACTGCTGCTCACCCTGAAACTTCACAAAACCGTCCATCCATCCATCCATTATCCAAACCGTTTATCCTACTCAGGGTCGCGTACACGCTGGAGCCTATCCTAGCAGTCATTGGGGGGCAGGCGGGGAGACACCCTGGACAGGCCACCAGTCCATCACAGGGCACCTCACAAAACCAGAGCACCCTAAACCAGTCTGTTGACTTTTAACATTATAGGGGAAAAGTAGGTAAAAGAAGGGGCCACCGGGGAGGGTGCTTGTATCAGGCACCTATTGCATGGCTTTCTATCCTGGAAGAGGGATCCCTCCTCTGATGTACTTCATTTCCTGTGGTTTCTCCTGTATCATTCATTCATTCATTCAGTCAATTATTTATTTATTTATTTTCCTAATAGGGTTTTGTCTGTGGAGTTCCCCCCCTCATCTAAATTGAGCGTCTGAGGACTTATTCTGTTTATCTACTGGAGAATGTAATGATATGTGTAAAAAGCCCCGCAGGACTGAATTATGTATTAGGGCTACACAAATAAAATTTGACTTGACTTGGGAGTTGAGCCTCCTGGTCCACAGTGACACAGCTAGGCCTCATACTGTACCTCTCCTCGATACCGAGGGGAGGACCGCGAGCAAGGTTAATGAGAAAATTGTTAATGTCATAGAGGCTAAGACTATGAGCCAAATGGCTGGCTGCTGTGCAAGTGTACTACTATATGGCTCAGCAACCTCCACTGTGGCTTAGAAAGAGGCTTTAAGATATGCTGTTTAGTTTAGTTGAGTTTAGTTTAATTTGGCTGCAAAGTAATAAAAAAATAGACATTTCTTTAATGTGATACAATTATTACAATAAATAAATAAATAAATGACGGGTGAGATGAATAAATGCCTATGTAAGACAGAAACAAAAGCCCATGTACACACGAACTATATTTACTTATTTATTTATTATGGTTCCACCTGAAGACCAGCAGCCTGCAACCTTATGATAAGCAAAAAGATGGGGGCCAAGGGTTAGTGAGTGTCAGGGCCACTATCCAGGATGAAACAAGGAACATCCATAAGTACATCAGAAAGAGGGCCCCCCCCCCCAGGACAAACTGCTGAGTACCTCAGGTAGCAGAAGCCAGAGAGTGAGGAGGAAGAAGAAGAGGTATCATGGAAGACTAAGCCCCTCTATGGGATGTACCACTGACAGATAGAAAATGTGGCTGATAGAGAAATCCTACCAGTGGCTAGAAAAGGCTGGACAGAAGGACAGCATAGAGGCTCTGATCATAGCAGCACAAGAACAGGCACTCAGCACCAGATCGATTCAGGCAGGAATTTACCACACCAGAAAAGACACAAGACACAGGCTGTGCAAAGATGCCCCTGAGCCAATCCAGCACTTCGTAAGTAGCAGGGTGTAAAATGCTCACTGGGGAAGTGTACACTGAAAGACATGACCAAGTGGCTGAGATAGTATACAGGAACATCTGTACTGAATACAGCCTGGAAGTTCCCAAGTTCAAATGGGGGATGCCACCAAAGGTGGCTGAGAATAGCATGGATAAGATCCTGTGGGACTTCAAGTTCCAGACTGACAAGCAGGTGCTGTCTAACCAACCCGGCATTGTGATGGTCGCCAAGGAACAGAAGACAACAGTAGTGATTGATGTAGCAATCTTGAGCGACAGCAACATCAGGAAGAAAGAGCATGACCAGCTAGAGAAATACCAAGGGCTGAAGGAAGAACTAGATCGGATGTGGAAAGTAAAATCCACAGTAGTCCCAGTGGTAATAGGAGCACTAGGGGCTGTGGCCCCCAAACTGGGAGAGTGGCTCCAGCAGATCCCAGGAACATTTGAGGTCTCTGTCCAGAAGACTGTGGTCCTAGGAACAGCTAAGATACTGAGCAGAACCCTAAAACTCCCAGCCCTCTGGTAGAGGACCCGAGCTTGAGGAAGACACACACGAAAAAGGGTCAGAGGGAGAATTTGAATTTGAACTCAAAATATTACTTATTTTTGTCATTATGATATAGTTTATTTTTTCTGGTATTCACTTTACTCTAAACCAGAGCAACTTAGATGTTTACAACATATACGTAAATAAAAGATAATACTCTGGATCACAAACATTACAAGCAAACACTAATAAAGAGGAGCAAGGCTGAAAGCCACAGCACCTTGAAAATGGATGTCACTTTACCCACTTTAAAAGTGATCACGAATGAAAGAGAAGCAGAAGCAAAATAAAATGGGAGCCAGAAAAAAAACAAAGTTTTTTTTTTTGCATGTTGATCTTCTACAGCTCATAAAAGAGAAGCAGAGTGTGTGCTATTTGAACACAGCTATCCTGCACCAAATTTTAAATCTCTCTGGAGGCTGTGGCCGTCAGTAGCTGTTGTGATACTGTATGTCTGTCCTACATGCTGCCTGGCTACCTCTGGGAATTAACTCCCACAGCTGGCAGATAGCTTTTTACTGCTGACTGGAGACTTAATGAAGAGCTGCAGAGCTACAGGGCTGGAGGGCTTGATTACTAAGGACCGGTTCTGATCTGGAACTGCTTCCACATGCTCAAGAATCAGGTATTTAGAACAGTACAGATAAAAAACTTTATTGGTCACTTCTTTATTGAGAAAGGGAATATTTTACTGAATTTTGTATGGGCTTCGATGGATTCCAGTTGTTTAAACCTTCAAAGTGTGACTAATCCCCCATGTCTGAGTTTAACTCCACCCACTGCATAATTTGAAAAATGCTAAAAAATGGGCAAGGAGCAAAGAGTGGGAGTGGGGGGGGGGGTGAGGCAGGAAGATGGGCAGGAGTAGCTGGGGAGATCCGTGAGAAGGGCCTGGAGCGAGTCGCCAGTTTCCCACTGCACACTGCCATACCCAGTCCCTTCCACTGGCCCGCCTTCTGGCACGGAAACAAACACAACCCTGCAAAGATGCCCCAACCACCTGACCGACCCAGTTACCCAGTGGTGCTTCTACAGCCATCAAAAGCACCAGTCCAAACCACTGTGCCAAAATTGAAAATGATGAAATAATATAACCACTACTAACTGTAAATTGAGATAAATTCAAAAGGTTGGTAGAAAATGTAATAAAGGCACAAGATTAGCAAGTAAACTGTGAATGATGAGTCTCGACCAACACATATTTGAAAATGAGTGTTGTTTTACAGACACACTCAAGGGCAGGGCTGGGGGAGCTGGGTCGCCCACCTCTGATTAGAGGGTAGTGACATTATTTTTTTTAATTTCATGTGTGATGGCCTGGCAGCCTGTCGAGGGTGTCTCCCTGCCTGCCGCCCAGTGACTGCTGGGATAGGCTCCAGCATCCCTGCGACCCTGAGAGCAGGATAAGCGGTTTGGATAACGGGTGGATGTAGATAAGTCTCAACCGGTAGACTCTATGTCAGCATTGGCCTTGCAAGTTCAGGGCCGAGTTAAAACAATAGATGGCGTGTTGAGCCATTTTCAATCCATGAAACTCCCATTTTTATATATTTGCAAGGAAATGTCAATATTAACACCAGCATTGATGTGCTTCATCACTGTACAGTCATATCATTCAGTTTACAGCTCAAAAGACATGTTTAAATGTTAAGTACCTCTTTAAAAGCCATGATGATTCTCCTTTTCAAAAACAGAAATCCTAACATTAAGTTAAAATGTACAGTATATACATTTAGCAAGTTGTATTATAATAAAGGGTGCACATGCAAATCCACTCTGCGGCGGAATCAGACTACTCTCAATCAGAGCGAGGAAGAGCGCATCAATATTTTACATTTTTTGGATGAAAATTCTGCTAGCCAAGCTAGTTTGTTGATCAAGGTGTCAAAGTGACATGATCGAAAGTAACATTTATACCATTCTAGAGGATTTGTATAGACAGAGATGAGGGGTAATATGTTACTACCACTATTACTTTGCAATAATACTGTTGAACTTTTGCCAGATAGGTGAAGTAATTAATTAGTGGTTAGCTAACGTTAGTTGTATGTAATGTCGATCGCCAAATAAGCCACAACCATGGCATTTTGTAGCGTCGTCTTCAGTCGTTTCTAGAATATTGTGACACTTGGACAAACTGTCTTTTCAGATGGAGTGTCACGGACTTGGAGTAAATGCACCTAAAATTATAAATTATAAATAATTATAATATCTAGGTTAAATAGTAAGCAGTAGAAGTAGTAGTAGCAGATACTATCTAGGTTTAGTTATTTGAGTATAATATTATAGAGAGACGAAACATGTCCAAAACCCAAATACAATATCAAGATAACAGAGTTTTTCTTTTGAAATATTTGGCTTCTTCAAAAATTATAATAAGAATTCAAACTATGATTTGATATTCAGGTTTGATAAGCAATATTGGAATTGATAAAATCTAAATGATGCTCAACTGTACAAGGTGTGTGTGCGCGCGCGCACGCACGCACACACACACGCGCACACACACACACACACACACATACACGGTATTCAGAGAGAAGCAGTGGGAGAAAGAAAGAGGGAAACAGACTGAGGCAAGAAGAGAAAGAGACAAACAGCGAGAGAAAAAGAAATAGACAAGAAGTCAGAGAGAGAGATAACAGACAGATGTGCAGCGAGAGAGAGATCAAGAAAATCAATAAGAAAGCGAGAAAGAGGGAGACAAACAGCAGTATGCGCGCATGCTGATGACTGAGAGCACAAAATGTCAGAAAGAAGCCGTGCAGCTGCAGCCGGTCAACTATGCATGAGTCATCATCTTTGCATCTTTGTGCACTCCAATAAGCAAAACTGAAAACGTATCATCTCCTCGAGATTACTGTCAGACGCTCCAGACGGCGAAAAGAAAACTGGATTTACGGAGCACTCACTGTCTATTTATCATGATGCTTCGCCATTTAAATTAGTTTGCTTTAGAGAAAACACTGCTCTCTATAATTTACGTGAAACTACATGCAACCACGGTGCTTTTTTTTTAAGAAATGTAAAAAGAAACACTAAAGAACACATTACATTTGTGCTTTGCCTGTATTTCCTTTTTCTGTTGCTATCCCATGAACATCTAAGACAGGAATCACAGAGAGGGCCTTGTAATATTAGGAACGCATACATCTAGATTAGGTGTCCATGTTTGGAGGGGAAACTCTAACCATGGCATAATGTTAGTGTCACACAGTCTTTTGAGCTATCCAAGGAATGGCAATGCTACTGTTAAACTCTTCCGGTTGGACTGTACCAGATTAGGAAAGATGTTGGTCATTCTGATATATGTAAAAGACTATGGTTTCGGACTATGGTTATGGGTAGGACCTTTCAGTTGACTGGTTAGCGCAGTCGCCCGTGGTGCGGGCCATCCAGGTTCGGTTCCCGGCTGCAGCGGCTTCCCAGCTGCCCCTTGAGTTCGCTACATGAGCACTAAAACCTCTGCAGGAAAAAAGGCTGGACCATCTTTCTTGGCGGTACAGTGGCGCAGTGGTTAGCGTTGTTGCCTCACAGCAAGAAGGTCCTGGGTTCGAACCCTGGTGTTGTCCAACCTTGGGGGTCATCCCAGGTAGTCCTCTGTGTGGAGTTTGCATGTTCTCCCTATGTCTGCGGTGGGTTTTCTCAGGGTGCTACGGTTTCCCCCACCATCAAAAAGACATGCATGTTAGGGTCAGTACTCCTGTCTGTGCCCCTGACCGAGGCATGGCAAGACGAACTGTAGTTGGTCCCTGGGTGCTGCACGGTGGCTGCCCACTGCTCCTAGCTATACAGCTAGGATGGGTTAAATGCAGAGCGTAATTTCCCCACGGGGATCAATAAAGTATCTCGAAATCAAAATCAAAAAATCAAAATGGTTGTACTAAGCCAAGAGTTAGTCTGTCAAACTGCATAAATGCTAATAGGGCCATTGCTGAAAGAAGGACAGAAAGAAAGTTTATGTTTATTTCACTGTAGAGCCTCTTCTCACTCTAGAAAAAAAAAATCATTCAACTTTCTAAACAATGCCACTTTAGGTTCATTCTGAGTTCAGCATAAAGCAGTGGGGGAAAGGCAGGCTTCGGGTCTGTTTGAAGCAGTGAGAAATGACTGAGAGAGCAGATTTGGAGAGTCAGTACTTAGAGCCTTTGAAGGACGTTAAAAAAACCCTAACTTTCCTAAGGAGCTTCATTTGATATGAAAAGTCCGAGAGTCCACCTCACACACCCCACACCCCCCATTCCTCATCCCACCCGTCTTCCAGGAGAAACGGCGGACTTGAATAATGGACACACTTTGCTTGAAACCCCTGGAGTCAGGTCACAGGGGGGAATCACAGACAATGGAGGGAAACTCAAACCTTCACCAAAGTTTGACCTTACTATTTCATACATGCAGAGTTCATTTGCAGGCTCCCCACCCCCTAGGTTTCTTTGAGCAAATACTGGATTAGCAAACCGTATATCAGCAATAAGCCATTGTACAAAGTAATAATATGCATTTGGAACTAATGGATTCAGACTGCTGGCATGTACTGGATGTTCGAATGCAACTGACCTTCGCTTATTGCCCTGACATCCAGCCCAATTCTTCACCAGCATTACCTGAACCCTAAAGCTGAATAATATCAGGTCTGACCTGCTACCAGCATAGCATCCAACTCAAATCCTAAAGTCAAGAGTTATTTCTGAACCGGAACGAGTTCTTACCTAGACTGCTAAATAATTCAGAAAAGCATGTTCATCTTTAAAAAAAGATACTGTGCATTTACAGCCAGATTTTTATAATTATATTTCTTCAATAGATAAGTATTTCACCCAAGACATGCAATATTCTGTTTTCAATAGGCAAGATATAGTCATTTCCTAAATGGGAGACGCCATTTTGCTTGCAGGTACATGTCGGCTTTACACAGGAAATATAGGGATTGAAACATCTCTTCCTATTAACGGTTGTTTTTTCATTTTTAGGAATTGACTTGCAAAGTTTTCTCTCTATGCCATTAACTGCTATATTCATTTTGTCTTTACAGTGATATGTATGATCCAGCTAATCATGATCTCATCAGCTTACTTAAAATAAAGAGGTATCAGGAATATCCTAAGCAATGATAAGAGAACATCCCATAAGAACAATGTTATCGTCCGTCACGTTAATCTCTCTCTCTCTCTCTCGCTCTGGCAGTCAGCAGAGACTATAGCTCCCGCATCTTATAATTGTTCAGAGGCCCACACCTCATCCCAATTATAGCACATTACAAGCAGACACTAAACTAATTTCCAAGCCACTCATCAAGGGAACTAAAAACTATTAAAAAAAAAATCCCTGGCCTGGCTTTAGACACCCGCAGTGTCAAACCATAGCTTTTTTTCCCCCAAAAAATGACTATAATGAAAAAAACAAAACACATTAAAACCCCTCCAGAATAATCCATTGTGAATTGATCTGGATCACATCAGAGATGCGCCGCAAGTGAGCTTGATATATCTTGATTTTATGAAAACAAAATGGTCGAAGTTTAGTCAATAGTGTCATGAAAGAAAGAAGCTGACTTCAATACGAATACGGCCCATGTTTGAATATTTCTAACGTTAAAATATTTCCACATGAAAAAATTATTGCTAAGATGAAATAAAACAATAAAATTGGTTGAAAATATAATAAATTCTCAAGTATGTTTTCTATTTTTGCACATCAGATCACTATTAGTTGTTCTTGAGAAGGATGGGAACAAAAAAACACAAAAACTCTTTCATACAGGACATATTTTGGCCGATACGCCTCTTGCTATTATAGACTTGAAGCAAAACAGTATGAGCTATTTTACAAACTGAACAGCTGCTCCCTTTTTCCACAGAAAGGGGGCAGTTTCAGAGAGAAGAAGAAATGAAAGGAAAGCTATTATTACCAGCCTATGACCAAAGATTAAAGTAAGCGATTTACACCTCAAATCAATAGAATAAAGAAATAACAATAAAACCAATAAAAACGGAAATAAAAAAAATGTATATCTTTCACTTCCAAAAATGTAATCGCACTGTGTCCAAACACTGCGGTATCTTTAAGAACATCTACTAATGGGATATGGGATGAGAATAGTTGTCCCCCCCACCCCCCATTCTGGTTTCCCCCATGACAAGATTTGACTGTCTCTCTTTCCTACTCTTTCTCCAGACCTCCCAGGGGGAGGGGGGTGCTGATTTTGTGCACGGGATTACAGGAAATTAATAGGCCTCCTCTGGGACGGCCTGCACTTCACTTCAGAACCCTGAGAGGAAGAGAGAGAGAGAGACAGAGACTGAGACAGAGAGAGAGACAGAGAGAGAGAGACAGAGAGAGAGAGAGAAGGAGGCGGACAACATGACTACCTTCACAGAACACAGCTTCCCTCTTAAAATGTCATCATTTGTTCCCCCTTTATGCTGATTTACAGGCTATGATCAGCGACCACGGCTATGTCGAGATGTACTTAAAAAGGCAATTAGCTTGTTTAATGTACCAGAGAAACTGCTCTGTGGTGTGCCTGGAAGTGAGGTTAACTAAGAACCTGTCTGATGAACCCAACTGCTTGATGTGTCCTTTTTTTTTTAATCTCCCACAGACACACACGCATTCTCTCTTCATCCTCCTTCTTTGAAGACATTTGCACGCAACTGCAAAAGCATCCCTGTAGCACAAACCACAGCACATATATTCTGTCTTACTTGCTTTGAAAATGCACATGCATATGCACGCGCACACACATACACACACACACACACGGACCCCTCACTGACAACATTCATTCCGTAGCCCTTAACCCATACTTTAACCTACAAATCTACATGCTCTAACCTAATCTTTACCTTAATTTTAACCTAATCCTAATTCTTATTTTACTCATAAACCCAAATCCTAACCCAAAAATAGGCCCTTCAAATTGTGGGGGCTGGCAAAACATACCCTCTTAAAAGTCCTAACTTTCCTTGGAATACAACATACGCACACGCACACACACAAACTTTAATTAAACTTTTGATACACTCGACTAGCATAGTTTTATAAAAGGAAGGTGTAAAGACCCTCCAAAACGGTTGAACATTTATATTGCAACAAATAATTTATAAGATGCTTGGAGATTATTATTTCCAACAACAAAAAAACTATACTTATTATTATTCATAGAGCAAGAAGAGCTATTCAAGAATTGATTATGTTTTTATTTCAAAATCTGCACTCAGCAGATGTATTGGGCTCAAAAATCTATGAAACTGTGATATCACATAATTCTCCAGTATACTGAGATATTGTGCCAACAGAAAATAAACAGAGTGATCAAATATGGAGAATGAATACAGCACATTTGCAAGATGCACAGTTTATCAGATGTTAATGACAAAATAGATAATTTTATCATTACAAATGTGGAGGGGGAACAAAAGGATAAACCAACTCCCGAAAGGCATACATGAGAGGAATGATAATTTCCTTCTCAGAAAAGAGCAAGAACAAATTAAATTCACAAATCAAACAAAAAGAGAGATATTACAGCTTTAGAAATGTCTCATAAAAAAAATCTTTACAAGAGTTGGAAGGTAAAATGTCCGAACTTAAACAAGGTCATGAATTGTTTATTTTTTACAAGGGCCTATAACTATAGATTTAATTCAAATAAAGCTTTGCATTTAATGGCAAATTAACCGGGTAAGCACTTAGCAGTGCTTATAAAATGAATACAAGCTAAACCAACTATAATTCTGAAAGATAAGGATTCAAATACATTAATTAGGTCTAATAAACTTATTAACAACACTTTTAAATCTTTCTATGAACATTTATATAAATCAGAAAAAAAAATTATTAGACCCAAGTTCTTTTTCGGACACATCCATCCATTCAATTATCCAAACCGCTTATCCTGCTCTCAGGGTTGTAGGGGATGCTGGAGCCTATCCCAGCAGTCACTGGGCGGCAGGCAGGGAGACACCCTGGACAGGACACCAGACCATCTCAGGGCTGACACACTAAAACAATTTCCTCATGGTAAAAAAGTAGAATTAAAATCAGAACTATCTGAATTTGAAATACTATTTGCATTCAAGAAAGCCCCAGATATGAACTGATTTCCTGTTGAAATTTATTCAACATATGGAGCAAATTGGCTGCCTTATTTATTCCTACACGTTCTCATTCCCAACTCGTCAAATACTGCAGCTTGGTCAGTGGCCTTACGCTTCAAACTATGATGCTCGAGGTACCCCTTTAGCATCACTTTTGCATGTGCAGGGCTGTTCAATAGATATCAATGGTGTAGTGTTCCAGTTAAAAAAAACAAAAACAAAAAAAACAACCCAGTCACTAGAATACAAAGTTGAAATCTTATGTTTTGGCAAACCACAGATACATTACAATCTTGAAGTTTCTGAACCAAAAATATCTTTCATATCAACATTTAACATGTAACCTTATAGTCAATGTTGGTGGAGCCTGTGTACATGTCATATGACTGTCAAGTTTCTTTGCGAAAAGAAAAAAGTGGCTGACATTCAAGCAAACAGGCCTAGTTTCAGAGAGCCCTTTTTGGAGGCCCAATACACTAAATGAAAGTTATTTTGTTTGTTTGTTTGTTTTAAAAACAATTTACCTTTTCATATTGCAATCCTGCTGACCATCCAGGGCATTACTACAGGTATCTGGTCTAAATTGCTTGGGTTAGGGTTAGGTCTGAGAAGAAAGATCTTGCATTTCATCAGGAAAATAAGCTTCAAAGTAGGCCAAAATTACTAGGTTGGTTGTAAATTATTCAAAAAATGTTACCTTAAATTATGTTTGTCACTATTTCTACAAAAACAGACAAAAAAACTAAAGACCTTTCATTTCATGTGGTGAGCCTCCAAAAGGTGCTCTGAAAGTAAGACTGGGCCAAGGCTGTGTGCATGAAATGTAAAAATTAAAACTTTCTCGTAAGACTAAACCAAATACATCGTTGGAAAGGTCTCGACCTAGAGTAACATTATGTCAGTCTGAAGATTGTAAATTACTCCTGCTTTGAAATTTTGACCTCTGAACCTTGTACTCAGCGCATGTTGGAAGGCTTGCCATTCAGCAACAGAAGGGGCTACCAACTGGCACTGTTTAATATGGTCAAAATTAATTTCACCCATTTAACAATTAGATATTTCAAATCTGATCACACAAATGTGTTTCCCATCCCCTTAAACCCCTCTGTGTACTCTCAATTCAGTATTTACAACTTCCAATTCTAGGAAATACACTATTTTTAAAAACTGCAATTCCCTTGAACCATGCCATGCAGCTTGATACAAATCAGCACCAAAGCTGTAGTTCTTCTGGTTTGCAAAATAGGGTTGTAAATAGGATCATAAAAAGATATACCTACAGAATATATCAAATATTTACTGCAGCCGAAATATAAATTACACTGCATTTAGGTGGATTATTTGAAAGAAAGAAAAAACATACAAATGTTGATTTATTTAGGATATTTTAGCAAGTACTGTAGAAACATGTTTGGGAGTTGTGTTCAATGTTGGAATATTACATTACAACAATTTTCTTCATAATAACTAACAAACTGAAGATCACATACATGCACTGAATGAAGGTTATGCAAATAAAATGCACAATGCTCACTATAAATGTCATCAAAATGCATTTTAATGCCAAAACTATCTTGAAATATTACATTTTCCACTGAGAAGAGAAATGCTAGCCTTTTTTTTTTTTCGCAGACAGAAACTTGACAGTCACGTGATGTGGATGCAGGCTCCACCAACATTGGCAATATGTTAAAATGTTGATATGAAACACATTTTTGGTTCAAAAACATTGAGATTTTAATGTATCCGTGGTTTGCAAAAATGTAAAATATCAACATTTTGTTGTGGCAACTAGATTGTCTTTTCTTTTTTCTTTTTTTTTGTTGTTGACTGGAACACTACACCATTGATATCTATTGATCAGCCCTGCATATGCAAAACTGATGTTTAACGGGTACCTCGAGCATCATAGTTTGAAGCCTAAGGCCACTGACCAAGCTGTCATATTTGACAAGTTGGGAATGAGAATCTGTTGTTTATTCAAATGATAACATACATGTTAAATAACTTAGTCCCTCCTAAATCTATGCTTCAAACTATAATCTGTTATATTAAAACCAGGTAAATCTGGAGAATCCCTTTCAGACTTTAAACCTATATGTTTAATTAGTTGTGGTCATGAAATATTAACTAAACTTATAAACAATAGATTAGCAAAGGTTTTACTAGATCTGATACATATGAATCAAACAGGGTTCATTAAAAATAGATGCAAACAAATACAAGAACATATTTTGGCATAATACAACATGCAAAAAAGCAAAACAAAAATTTTATCAGTGATGGCAGTTGATGCTGAAAAAGCATTTGCTCATCTCAAGTTGCCTTTTTTTGTATAAAGTCTTATAAAAACAATCTTCCAGCTGAGATCATAGATTTCATAACATTATTATTTAAATATCCTACAACTAAGATTTACATGAATAATTTGCTGTCAGGGAATTTACATTAGAGAGGGGTACTAAATAAGGTTGCACACTTTCTCCACTCTTTTTTGCTATAGCAATTGAAGCACTTGCAGAGAAAATCAGACATGATCCAAAAGTTACAGGTAAATATAGGTAAACAACAATATAAACCTAATGTATTTGCATATAATCTTTTGATGTAGTTAACTAATTATGAAAAATCTATACCTCCTTTGTTTAAAACTATTTCTGAATATTCAATGGTCTCGGGTTATAAAATTAACTTGGAAAAAAAACCCCAGAAATAATGGCAATAGGGAAACACAGAACCGTAACACAGGACTTACGACAATCATTTAAGTGGACAACCAGAATCACATATTTAGGATGTGTAATAAGTGACAATAAGCAGCATATATATATATAAAGATTGTTTTCCCCTTTACTCAATAATATGAAATATGCCTTGATTAAATGGATGAATCTTCCTGTAATCTTTACGGGAATAATCAATCTATTTAAAATGACGTGGCTTCTAAAATGTTTATTTTAATTTTCGACAGTACCAATATTCTATTATCACAGATGTATATGGGGAAAGAAAAAAAAGAATTAAAAGGAAGGTTTTACATCTTCTAAAATTGGAAGGGGGATTCAATCACCTAGATTTAGAGTTATATTACCATGCTACTGAAGTATTTTACTTACACCATATAGCCAAAAACATATTAGAAGAGCAATAGATTAATGTTGAGAATGCACAAGTCTATCCTCAAACCTTTTTTCAGAGATATTTTCAAAGGATAAAAACATCAGTTCTGTCAATTTTATAGTAAAAAACTTAGCAGCAACATGGAGAAAAATTAGTATTTTTAGTGAGTTGATGACAGTTCCGAAAAATACTTCTTTATGGAATAATCCTTGGAAAGCACTTCAAAATTCCCCATTAAGCTGGTTTACGTGGAGGGACAGAGCTATAGAAACCGTAAATGATTTAATGAATGGGAACAAATTTATTTCTTGGAATGATCTGCAGAACAAATTTGGTTTAATGAAGAATTTTTCAGATATATGCAACTCAGAAGTTTATTCCAATCCTTTGATGTACATGTAGCATGGTTAAAAACGTCATAACCAAAAAATGTTACATAATTACACAAAGTATCGCCACATGATTATTATTATTATTATTTTCATTGCCAACATTATTATTTTATTTCATTATATCATCAGGAAACGCTTATAGTAGCCCCTCCTTGTTGTGACGCCATTTCCTGTTAATAGCTCCAAAACGTATGTTCCCCCTGACTTCTGCCTCTTTCCCGCTTTGGACATGTAGAAAGAGGTATGTGTTCATTTTTGTCTGCCCCTTTAATATATTTTATCCATTCCTAATGTGTCTTATGTCTAATGTGGGTCCCAATTCTTGCGTAGGCTACAGCAGGAGCTGATCTGACGTTTTCTGAAACCTGTCCTGTTTTGTTTATATGCGACAGGTATGTTTTATTTCTTTTTGTAAAAAAAATTGTGTTGCTAGCTACGCGCTCTTTCCCGCTTTGGACATGTAGAAAGAGGCTACAGCAGGAGCTGATCTGACGTTTTCTGAAACCTGTCCTGTTTTGTTTATATGCGACAGAATACAGATCCCATGCATGAGAGAAGTTGTCCTGTCTTTCCTACACAACGCAATGAAAAAGTACACCGGTCACATACATTCATTTGGACAGCAGAGCAATTTAGAGGAAATTATATTTGATTCAGAAACGCTATAACTGCAATTCCCTTGAACCATGCCATGCAGCTTGATACAAATCAGCACCAAAGCTGTAGTTCTTCTGGTTTGCAAAATAGGGTTGTAAATAGGATCATAAAAAGATATACCTACAGAATATATCAAATATTTACTGCAGCCGAAATATAAATTACACTGCATTTAGGTGGATTATTTGAAAGAAAGAAAAAACATACAAATGTTGATTTATTTAGGATATTTTAGCAAGTACTGTAGAAACATGTTTGGGAGTTGTGTTCAATGTTGGAATATTACATTACAACAATTTTCTTCATAATAACTAACAAACTGAAGATCACATACATGCACTGAATGAAGGTTATGCAAATAAAATGCACAATGCTCACTATAAATGTCATCAAAATGCATTTTAATGCCAAAACTATCTTGAAATATTACATTTTCCACTGAGAAGAGAAATGCTAGCCTTTTTTTTTTTTCGCAGACAGAAACTTGACAGTCACGTGATGTGGATGCAGGCTCCACCAACATTGGCAATATGTTAAAATGTTGATATGAAACACATTTTTGGTTCAAAAACATTGAGATTTTAATGTATCCGTGGTTTGCAAAAATGTAAAATATCAACATTTTGTTGTGGCAACTAGATTGTCTTTTCTTTTTTCTTTTTTTTTGTTGTTGACTGGAACACTACACCATTGATATCTATTGATCAGCCCAGAACAAATTTGGTTTAATGAAGAATTTTTCAGATATATGCAACTCAGAAGTTTATTCCAATCCTTTGATGTACATGTAGCATGGTTAAAAACGTCATAACCAAAAAATGTTACATAATTACACAAAGTATCGCCACATGATTATTATTATTATTATTTTCATTGCCAACATTATTATTTTATTTCATTATATCATCAGGAAACGCTTATAGTAGCCCCTCCTTGTTGTGACGCCATTTCCTGTTAATAGCTCCAAAACGTATGTTCCCCCTGACTTCTGCCTCTTTCCCGCTTTGGACATGTAGAAAGAGGTATGTGTTCATTTTTGTCTGCCCCTTTAATATATTTTATCCATTCCTAATGTGTCTTATGTCTAATGTGGGTCCCAATTCTTGCGTAGGCTACAGCAGGAGCTGATCTGACGTTTTCTGAAACCTGTCCTGTTTTGTTTATATGCGACAGGTATGTTTTATTTCTTTTTGTAAAAAAAATTGTGTTGCTAGCTACGCGCTCTTTCCCGCTTTGGACATGTAGAAAGAGGCTACAGCAGGAGCTGATCTGACGTTTTCTGAAACCTGTCCTGTTTTGTTTATATGCGACAGAATACAGATCCCATGCATGAGAGAAGTTGTCCTGTCTTTCCTACACAACGCAATGAAAAAGTACACCGGTCACATACATTCATTTGGACAGCAGAGCAATTTAGAGGAAATTATATTTGATTCAGAAACGCTATAACTGCAATTCCCTTGAACCATGCCATGCAGCTTGATACAAATCAGCACCAAAGCTGTAGTTCTTCTGGTTTGCAAAATAGGGTTGTAAATAGGATCATAAAAAGATATACCTACAGAATATATCAAATATTTACTGCAGCCGAAATATAAATTACACTGCATTTAGGTGGATTATTTGAAAGAAAGAAAAAACATACAAATGTTGATTTATTTAGGATATTTTAGCAAGTACTGTAGAAACATGTTTGGGAGTTGTGTTCAATGTTGGAATATTACATTACAACAATTTTCTTCATAATAACTAACAAACTGAAGATCACATACATGCACTGAATGAAGGTTATGCAAATAAAATGCACAATGCTCACTATAAATGTCATCAAAATGCATTTTAATGCCAAAACTATCTTGAAATATTACATTTTCCACTGAGAAGAGAAATGCTAGCCTTTTTTTTTTTTCGCAGACAGAAACTTGACAGTCACGTGATGTGGATGCAGGCTCCACCAACATTGGCAATATGTTAAAATGTTGATATGAAACACATTTTTGGTTCAAAAACATTGAGATTTTAATGTATCCGTGGTTTGCAAAAATGTAAAATATCAACATTTTGTTGTGGCAACTAGATTGTCTTTTCTTTTTTCTTTTTTTTTGTTGTTGACTGGAACACTACACCATTGATATCTATTGATCAGCCCTGCATATGCAAAACTGATGTTTAACGGGTACCTCGAGCATCATAGTTTGAAGCCTAAGGCCACTGACCAAGCTGTCATATTTGACAAGTTGGGAATGAGAATCTGTTGTTTATTCAAATGATAACATACATGTTAAATAACTTAGTCCCTCCTAAATCTATGCTTCAAACTATAATCTGTTATATTAAAACCAGGTAAATCTGGAGAATCCCTTTCAGACTTTAAACCTATATGTTTAATTAGTTGTGGTCATGAAATATTAACTAAACTTATAAACAATAGATTAGCAAAGGTTTTACTAGATCTGATACATATGAATCAAACAGGGTTCATTAAAAATAGATGCAAACAAATACAAGAACATATTTTGGCATAATACAACATGCAAAAAAGCAAAACAAAAATTTTATCAGTGATGGCAGTTGATGCTGAAAAAGCATTTGCTCATCTCAAGTTGCCTTTTTTTGTATAAAGTCTTATAAAAACAATCTTCCAGCTGAGATCATAGATTTCATAACATTATTATTTAAATATCCTACAACTAAGATTTACATGAATAATTTGCTGTCAGGGAATTTACATTAGAGAGGGGTACTAAATAAGGTTGCACACTTTCTCCACTCTTTTTTGCTATAGCAATTGAAGCACTTGCAGAGAAAATCAGACATGATCCAAAAGTTACAGGTAAATATAGGTAAACAACAATATAAACCTAATGTATTTGCATATAATCTTTTGATGTAGTTAACTAATTATGAAAAATCTATACCTCCTTTGTTTAAAACTATTTCTGAATATTCAATGGTCTCGGGTTATAAAATTAACTTGGAAAAAAAACCCCAGAAATAATGGCAATAGGGAAACACAGAACCGTAACACAGGACTTACGACAATCATTTAAGTGGACAACCAGAATCACATATTTAGGATGTGTAATAAGTGACAATAAGCAGCATATATATATATAAAGATTGTTTTCCCCTTTACTCAATAATATGAAATATGCCTTGATTAAATGGATGAATCTTCCTGTAATCTTTACGGGAATAATCAATCTATTTAAAATGACGTGGCTTCTAAAATGTTTATTTTAATTTTCGACAGTACCAATATTCTATTATCACAGATGTATATGGGGAAAGAAAAAAAAGAATTAAAAGGAAGGTTTTACATCTTCTAAAATTGGAAGGGGGATTCAATCACCTAGATTTAGAGTTATATTACCATGCTACTGAAGTATTTTACTTACACCATATAGCCAAAAACATATTAGAAGAGCAATAGATTAATGTTGAGAATGCACAAGTCTATCCTCAAACCTTTTTTCAGAGATATTTTCAAAGGATAAAAACATCAGTTCTGTCAATTTTATAGTAAAAAACTTAGCAGCAACATGGAGAAAAATTAGTATTTTTAGTGAGTTGATGACAGTTCCGAAAAATACTTCTTTATGGAATAATCCTTGGAAAGCACTTCAAAATTCCCCATTAAGCTGGTTTACGTGGAGGGACAGAGCTATAGAAACCGTAAATGATTTAATGAATGGGAACAAATTTATTTCTTGGAATGATCTGCAGAACAAATTTGGTTTAATGAAGAATTTTTCAGATATATGCAACTCAGAAGTTTATTCCAATCCTTTGATGTACATGTAGCATGGTTAAAAACGTCATAACCAAAAAATGTTACATAATTACACAAAGTATCGCCACATGATTATTATTATTATTATTTTCATTGCCAACATTATTATTTTATTTCATTATATCATCAGGAAACGCTTATAGTAGCCCCTCCTTGTTGTGACGCCATTTCCTGTTAATAGCTCCAAAACGTATGTTCCCCCTGACTTCTGCCTCTTTCCCGCTTTGGACATGTAGAAAGAGGTATGTGTTCATTTTTGTCTGCCCCTTTAATATATTTTATCCATTCCTAATGTGTCTTATGTCTAATGTGGGTCCCAATTCTTGCGTAGGCTACAGCAGGAGCTGATCTGACGTTTTCTGAAACCTGTCCTGTTTTGTTTATATGCGACAGGTATGTTTTATTTCTTTTTGTAAAAAAAATTGTGTTGCTAGCTACGCGCTCTTTCCCGCTTTGGACATGTAGAAAGAGGCTACAGCAGGAGCTGATCTGACGTTTTCTGAAACCTGTCCTGTTTTGTTTATATGCGACAGAATACAGATCCCATGCATGAGAGAAGTTGTCCTGTCTTTCCTACACAACGCAATGAAAAAGTACACCGGTCACATACATTCATTTGGACAGCAGAGCAATTTAGAGGAAATTATATTTGATTCAGAAACGGGTAATAAATTGACAGGTAACGTTTACAGAATCCTGCAGAAATCATATTCTGTAGACACTTTGTCACAGTCTAGAATACATTTGTGGAACCGAGATTTAAAGCTAGAGTGTGGGACTTTTGCATAGAAATGAATGTCCATAACATTCAAGCCCTTGCTAAACGACTTCACACAATGATGATTAAGCCTATCACCACCAGGTAAATCTCTCTGTATTTCGCAGTATACAAGAGTTTTACATCTGGTTTCTGTGGCAATATTCCACCGCTACATTCCCATGCTGTCACACCAGAAGTGATGCATTGTGATGCATTTTATGTCAACCCACAGACCCAGCACCCTAGTAAATCTCACAACTTGCCTCTCTGAAATTAAATACTAGGTGTCTGAAATTTTTCTTAAATTTAATGATAAGTCTGAGGTCATTCTGTTTGGTCCCCCAAATTCCATCAGCCCTTCTGTTATTAATATTGTTTGTCTGTCAGGTAGTCTTAAGCAGGCTGCTATGAATCTTGGGGTAATATTCGATGCTAACCTCAGTTTTGATAATCAAATCAAACATGCTTTCTCCAGCTCAAGGTAATCTCCAAAAGAAAAGGTAATTTTTATCAATTGCCGAGCTGCGATAAGTTGTACATGTTTTTATCTATTCTCGGCTTGACTATTGTAACACACTTAACTCCGGTATCAGCAAGGGCTCCCTCCACCGTCTGCAGTTGGTATAAAACACTGCTGCTTGGCTCATTACCGGGACAAAGAGGCATGACCATATCACTCCTGTGCTTGCCTCCCTACACTGGCTCACTGTTATATTTTGAATTAATTTTCAAATTTTATTGCTCACTTTTCAAGAATCAGGAATCAGGAACAATTTATTGTCATTTCTTAGATGTACTTGCATACAAACAAATGAAATTTCGTTTCCCCAGCCCACAGCAGTGCAACATAAAAAACACACATCCAAAATTTCCCAAAAACGACACTAAAAAAAACATAAAAAACAGAGAGAAGCAAAAAAAAAGGGGCCTTGAACAGTCGTGTTCCTACATATATTTCTGATTTATTGACCTGGTATACACCATCTCGACCATTAAGACCCGCAGATTGAGCCCTGCTGGTTATTTCTAGGTCTCGGTTTGTCACAAAGGGTGATTGAGCTTTTGCTGTTAGAGCCCCCACGCTATGGAATTATCTTCCTATTGAACTATGACAAATCAAGTCTCTAGCTTCTTTTAAATCTCATCTTAAAACTTTTCTTTTTGCGAAAGCTTTTACAAATGTTTGATATGTTCTTATTTATTCATACTGTTTTATTTTTACTTTTAATAGCATGATCTTCTCAAGCGCTACATCCCCCCTGGAGAAACTCCTCACTGTCAGGTGAAAAGAAGCGGCTGGCGACTCCACATGTATCGGCGGAGGCATCTGCAGCCCTCTCCGGATCGGCAGAGGGGGTGGAGCAGTACCTGGGACGGCTCGGAAGAGTGGGGTAATTGGCCAGATACAATTCGAGAGAAAAAGGCGGGAAAAGCCAGAAAAAAACAAAAAACAATTTCAAGAGAAGGATCAATTAGTCACAGTTGGAAATCGTCTCTGCAGCTACAATAAAACATTTGCCATATTATTGTTGTTTTATGAATGAAAATCAATAAACAAGAGCAGCCATCGCCTCGATTCATCTTTTTTTTCATGAAGATTGCAACAATTAAACACAATTGAAGTGTTTTAATATGGGCTTTTAAATTATGATTGCCTGACCTCTGTCATTTCATGTCAGACTTGGTCGCTATCACACGAGGGTCCGCCTAGGAACAGACTGATAGGCAAAACATTTTGTCAATAGATTTTTTTAAACTTGAGTGCTGCATATTAGCAACTTTTTTTCCACATTTGCACTTCAATCAACTTGGGCACTGCGCAAAAGCCATATAATGTCAAGAAAAACACTGTTTTTTCTGTCCATGTGCGCGTGCATTTCCCTTCTCCTGGTAGATGTAAAAAGGGATTGTTGCAAAGTTCGAACACCTGGGAAGAGGAGATACGTACGACTGGCGGAGACCTGCATGCTACTGAATGCACTTAATACTTGGCATAATTGGTCCTTTATTAGCACTGATACATAGCTTATGTGTACTGTAATCATCCAGCTTGCATTGACCCTTTGCACTGCATGTGAGTTCCTTGTTTTTCCTGCGCTAAATTTGTACTTTGAGACCTCATGTTTCTGAAGAAACCAGTGTCAACAAAGACAAGTACCTGCATATTGATTGCGCTTACTGATTGATTTACAACTGTTTTCACATAAAACATGTCATTTGACCACACGTTCAACCAAGCCCCATTAAGGAATACAACTTTAAAAGCCATATGTACTATAAGAGTCCATGGCTTTAGCATGGGTGGTCCCAAGTGTGACTCACACCTCAAGCACTGACGGCATTCGTGCCACGTTCTCCTCGTTGGGCAACACAGGGACTGAAATCCCTAACAGCTGCCTTCCTCCTGCCCCCTCATTTTCACAAGAACTTGTGTGTTAACATGGTTTTACTTTTTACTTAAGTCACTATCCCACATATTCATATTTTAATAATTTCAACCGACACAACTGATTTATTCATCACAGGGTATTAATTAGTAAAAATATGAAAGGATTAGCTTGGTTTTTACCCAGAAGGCTTTGCCCTAATGACACGACCACATGCTAAACTTATTAACCCTTTGTGGGTGGATATGATGAGAGAAGGAGATGTGGTAAAACAGGGTTTTCCCCACCAAAACAATCTTTCCAAAGTGGTGGACTAAAGCAAAATAATTAATTGCATTGCAAAATAACAAGATCCCAAATAAAAGCTATGTTTGCTGTCAAACTGTTTTTCCTTAAGAAAGACCCTACTTGTTCAGTAACCAAGATCCTTTAAATATGATCCTCTAAATACGTTGTGACCTAAATGCTATTGAGGAAATGTCTGGGGGTTTTTTTCTAGGTTTTTTTTGGGGGGGGGGCGGGCACAGGTGATACATTTAATGCTAGTCAAAGCATAACCCATCTCTCCTTACAGAGTATTGTGCTCTTATCCAAAATGGTTGCATTTAAAAGACAAAAAGCCCTGCACTGTGTTTGTTGCAAATGTATTTTCTTATGTGAGTGCTGTTGTTGAAATAACTAACCTACCTGAGGAAATTTTGCCATCTGTGAATCTTCTTATGAAGCACAACTGAAACTGATTTCCAAGACTTAAATAATGTATCTATTTTTTTTCTTTTATTTAGAGTCTTATGTAGTATGTGGACTTTTCTGTATTGGCTTTCACCAGCTATGGGTGTAAATATAGCCAGAAGCGCATAATTTCCCTTTGTCTCCCCTTCTTTGCGTATTTCTTGTTGACAAGTTTGTTGCGACCTTCTAAATCTATGGAACTATGTCAGAAAAGTGTGGTACTCACTTCATCCTTGGATATATAGTCAAATATAAATGTTATGCTGTGTATGTGAGTCACAAACATTCCCAGAAGGACTCCATGATGAGTATGTATTTCTCTACAGTACTGTTCTATATGTACACTGCTGATCTCTCACGGATGGACAAGCAGATTTGAAAGGCCCCTCCATAAGGTCCATATGGGGGCCTTGGGGGCTAAGAGGGAGGGATCTGTGGAGCACAGAAGGTAGAGCAGAATGCCGTCCCCCTAGTGTATTGCTGCTGACAGTACGGACTCCAAATGGAGCGGTGTAAAAGGGACCAAGAGGGGCTGAATCCATCTTTTTAATTAGCGTGCAGGGGACTCTCATAGACAGAGAGTATGAAGGAGTATGAGAGCCGTGGGCATTTGAACATGCACATCACTAATTCTGAGAGCAAAGATACATCATGTCGGTGCTAGAGCTGTGACTGACTGAGCAACAGACACGACGCTCACTGCAAAAAAACCCCCAAAAAAACAAAAAACACAAACACAGTAAATGATTTTTTAACCTTTCTCAAGACTGGTCGCTGTGGTGGTGAATACGCGATACTTCATTCACCCTCGCAGGAGAAATTTATGTATCTTGCCCTTCTCCATATGTGGATCAGAACTTCAGCTTGAGTAGCTGGTTGATATTACCGTTTTGCTTGAGCAAACCATTAGAACCCATACAAAACAGGCACATAAACCTGTCCACTACACCACTTGGATGTACCCATCTAATGGCAGGTTTCCCCTTTTCCCATACCCTTTTTTTGCCACAAACATTTCTTTGTCTAGATTTTTTTTTTTTGCCTGTGACATTTGTTTCCACTGAAACTATGTGATCAGCAAGAACGACAGATTAAGTGCTGTACAAATAACATGATTTCAAAATGTTGATTGATTTTAAAGTCAATTTTCACGAAGTAGCATTGGCAGCTGCAGCTACAGTGGTTAGTGAGGCTGCCATACAACAGCTTGTCTTGATGCATGCTAAATAATCCAGGTAAGAAAATCACAGAACGTTGAATCAGTTCATCTGGACACAATGTTTATTGGGTGAAACGTTTCATCACTCATCTAAGTGACTTTTTCAGTCTCAGCTGGCTGCAGGTATCCCCACCCTTATAATCAGTACAGTTGCATAATGACTGAACCAACAATCAGCTTCATATGCAAATTGCCATGGCCGTTAACTAGCTGCAAATGAAATCTTTGGTCAAGGGCTACCAAGTTAGCAAGATCCTCCAGAAGGCACAGAGCCAGTTGAACGAATGGGTGAGACAAATTAATTTTATCATCAACACTTTGAAAGCCAAAGAGGAGCAGATCCAACAGAGACTTAAGTCGCTTCTAGATGAGACCACTTCCAACATGTGGTTGAGTTCACAGAGACAGCTTGTCTAGCACAACATGGAAAGTTGTAAAACAGGCAGCAAAAGAAGTTCGACCTACTTGCCGCAAACCGGAGACATCAGCAGGCAACGGCCGGCGCCCTCAATGGCAGACAGAGAGACAGGCGCCAGACACACGCTGGTGATGTGGAGAAGTAGGTGAAGAATCTGTCCAACAAACAACTCACCCAGGCACAGAGAGACTTCCTTGCTAAGGGGCTAAATTTTGCTGTCACGCTGAGGAACATCCCACTAGTGGAACTGATCACAGCCACGAAATCGGCAATCCATAACACCAACATCAAGGATCCGGAAGCACAGCAACTGTGGACAAGAATTTCAGCCTGCCTCAGCAATGCGAAGCCACCACCGTCCAACATCAGAAGAAATGAGAGGAATGCACACACGACTCTCAGTAAGGACAATAACATCATCATGCTTTCTTCAAGCACTATTTTACTAAACCAGACAATCATGAGAAAGTTACGACGTTACTTAGCGACATTAATACTTATGAGCCCCTGAAACGAGATCCAGGCCATGGCTACAAGAAAAAAGTGATAGATTGTCTGAAGCTGTAAGAACAGGACAATGCTACTGGCAGAATGTTGTACCATAGATTATACCCAGGGGAAGCTACACCTAGTTTGAATGCTTTACCTAAGATACATGAACAGGATGTGCCATTGTGGCCTATTGTTAGTATGATTAACTCAGTGACCTATAACATGTCGAAGTTTCTGGCATCTATTATTAACTCATTGGTAGGCAGGAATGAACATCAATGAACACTGAATTTTGTGAATAAGGTGAGAGACATCATTATGGAGGCAGATAGACATATGGTCTCATATGATGTTGTGTCTCTTCACATGCATTCCTGCTGATGAAGCAGTGGAAGTGGTCTGTATGAAATTACAGGACGACCCCACCGTTAGCAATAGGACCACCCTTAACAATGGCCAAGTGTATCTACTCCTGAAGCTGTCTTCAACCCCCGTACTTTACATACAGGGGGCAGCACTATAGGTAGAAGCATGGGTGTTCTATGGGTTCCCCAGTTTCACTGATAGTGGCCAACTTTTATGTGGAAGAAGTGGAAAAGAGGGCTCTGAGTTCCTATCCAGGGACACCGCTTAGCCATTGGTTCAGATTTGTGGATGACAAATTACCACTGAGTTAAAATTAAATCTCAGTGTGTATCACATTTCACCAACCATGTTAATACTGTGGACAACCACATCAAGTTCACCAGAGTGGGTATGAAAAATGACAGGTTAGCCTTCTTAGACTGAAATTGCAATTGGTGATGGGGGACATTTGACTGCTGATGTTTACTGTAAACCAACACATACTGATCGATACTTAAAGTTTGACTCTCATCATCCACTTGAGCACAAACTAGGAGTCATCAGGACTCTGTACCTCCAAGCTGACAACGTCCCCATTGACACAGCAGCTGGGAAAGGGGAGAAATCCCACATTAAACAGGCCCTGGTTAATTGTAGTTATCCTAACTAGGTGTCTGTCAAAGCCAGGACGACGCCCAAACAGTGCACCAGCCAATCGAAGAGAGGAGAACAACAGCTGCCTAAGCGTAAACCAGTGGTGATTCTGTATGTGGCGGGAGTGTTGGAACAGTCAAGATGCATATTTTCCAAACACCATGTCTCAGTCGTTTTCAAACCCCAAAACACACTGTGCCAGAAATTGGTCTACCCCAAGGATTGGGTCACCCGGCACAAACAGAGCAATATAGTGTAAAATGTATGGTGTCTGGATGATTGCCTTGAATCGGGGAAACCAAACAGATGCAGGTGAAAAGGGTGGCACAACACAGAACAGGTAATGCGTCAGGCCAGGACTCCACAGTCTACACCCATCTACAGGCCAGTGGCCACTCCTTCAAGGATGAGAATGTGCACATCCTTGACAGGGAGGAATGCTGGTTTGAATGAGAAGTCAAAGAGGCCATCTATGTGAAGAGGGAACAACCATCCCTGAACCGGGGGGGGGGGCCGCTAAGAGTACATCTGTCGCCATTTTACAATGCTGTGATTGCAACTATTCCCTAATCCTCTGTGATTAGTACACATTGTCATTGTAACTCTCATTAATGGTCATAGCAATTTGCATATGAAACCGATCGTTGTTTTCAGTCATTACATGGCTGTATTGTTTATAAGGGTGGGGATACCTGCAGTCAGTTGAGACTGAAGAAGTCACTTAGATAGTGATGAAATGTTTCTCCCAATAAACAACCGATTCAACTTTCTGTGACATACAACAGTATATCTTCATCAAATCATGTGGTTTTTGAGTAAACCTCTATCTCCTCCCTCAGACTCAGAACAAGTGAGAACATTTACACCTCAAGCGCCTGGTGACGACACTGATGTCACTTAACATTTCAGTCAGAATCTGGATTTTTTTTTCTACCAAAAATAACAATTTTTTTTTACCAAGCATAAAATTTTAGCACATATATGTTTGTATTTTATCATAAAAGTTAAGTTATTAAATTAAAGCAGCAACGTACTCAATTTTCACTGGTTAGGGTGTTTAATTTCCACCTTTCTGAGAAAAGCAAGGTGCTATCAGAAGTGCTATCCAAAGAAATAAAGTTATACAAGGCAAAATAAGAATAAGACCAAATAAGCAAGATAAAAATAAAAACAGTATGACAGATAAAGACAAATATCAAACATTTGTAACAGCTTTCACTAAAAGAAAAGTTTGAAGACAAGATTTAAAAGAAGCTAGAGAATTGGTTTGTCTTAGTTCAATAGGAAGAGAGTTCCATAGTGTGGGGGCTCTAACAGCAAAAGCCTGATCACACTTTGTAACAAACTGAGACCTGGGAATAACCAGCAGGCTCCATCTGTGGAATAGAATAGAATAGAATCGAATATAACTTTATTGTCCACACAAAGTGCAAAACCGTCTCGAGTAATTTGTCTTAGATGAATATGCTTAGTGAGCTTGTCAATTTTGCAATGGACGTCTGTCCATTGTTTAATTCAGACAGGCAAGCATGCAAACAACAGGCCACAACAATGAATGTATATGGGCACTATGTTTTCTACAACATGCCACTGACCAACCACATATCCTCTCATTCCATAAAAACAATATCAGAGAGCATTGTCCCCTGTCTGCAAGTCGGTAGACATTATGAGTTAATATTGACCGGCCTTTGTCAGTTAAAGAGGACATAAGGCGGTGATGAAGGCAAGGAGAACTTCTGATGTTGGCAGCAACCCTGGCACATGGATGAAAATGAAGCGCAGACATAGTGACATGCTGTCTGCCAGACCTCGTCTAATTAAAACATTACTGCAGGGTGTTGAGGCTTTGGAAAGCCACTTACATAACTTCAGCTCTGCCGCAGAATACAGAACCAAGCAGTGAGGGAAAAAAAGAGAAAAGACATGAGAAGAGAGGAGGGGAGATGATAGGGAGATGAGAAAAGCAAAGAAAGTTAAAAGATGAGCGCTGGTAGAAGGAAGGAATTTGTAAAGAGAGTAGAGGGCGACAGAGGACAGAAATGAGAGACAGGCGAGTGAAGGAGGTGAGGGTGTGAGGAAGAAGGGAGAAATATTGTGATGATCATTCTATGTCCACATTACCCTAAATTGTAATAAATCAAAGAGCCTCTCCGCAGCTAAATAAAGCAGAACTTCTTGTCTTGTTATTGTGCTTGTGAAGCGTTGCATTTAGGAGCAGGTCTGTGCTGATGCTAGACCTGTCAACTGGCTGCTTTAGCCTCACGTTGGTTTCAGGGCTGTGACTGGGTCTGCTGACGTGAGTCCCTCCTCTCCATCTCAGCTCCACAACCAGATGCTTCTCTGGACAGCTGCTGGGCTGCTTCCTGCTTCTTGCTGGATGTCCTGGCACAAACCCAGACTGGATGGTTGGCTGGCTGGCTGGCTGTCTTACTGACTGACTCACTGGCTGAAGTTTCTACTGGTTGTTTAGCTGGCTGTCTAGTTCATTGGCTGGCTGGCTTGCCGGCCGGCCCACTCAGCAGAGCAGTGGTTGTCAAAACAGACACACTACATCGCCCTAGTAAACACAGCTGTTCCTCAGCTGCCCCCCACCCGGCCAAGCAAATGTCCTCATCTCAAAGCCATAAATCAATTTAGAATTTGCCCGATTAACACAACCAAAGACATTTGTTTTTTCCAAGAGGACTGTTCCATGACGTGTCAATGTAGGATGGCGCTTGCAAGAAAAACAGCACCCTTACAAGACTCGGTTGGGAATCCTTATGTAGGACCAAATTCTGTTTCGTTTTGGGGGGTTTTTTGCCTATAAAAATAGTTTGGGTACAAACTCCAGGCTACAAAAAAATCTTGTCTTGAATTACCAGTTTCTCAGTCCAGAAGATCTATTTTGCCTATTCAATTTTGATGAATGTGTTAAATTATAGCAGTCTTTTCTCCAATATCTGCTGCAAAAATAATAACCCATATGGTATGGTCATTTAAAATAAAATTCACACATAATATGAATATAAAATTGGAAATATATATAGCAACAGAAAAAAGTCACATTTGTCTGCTTACTGAACTAGTGGCTTACAGAGATTTTAAGGAATGGTGTGCCATTTGAATACTGTAGGTACAAATGCCGGGATCAGACTACATGATTTGAATCTGATTTTGACATCGGCGACACATTTCCAGCGTAGGGCCCAATTATGACCGTCCAGAATGATGAACGGACGTCTTTACCACGTGTAATGTGACATAATCAATTCTGATTTGACCAGAAATGTAAAGCGCTTTGAGTGGCTGTTGCAGCTAGAAAAGCGCTAATTAAAATGCAACTTGATTGACTGATTGATTGATAATCGAAGAACAGCGATGTGGCATCTGGGACACCCCACGACACCTCGATGAAAAGTCAAGCATGTCAGAATTTTTTTTTCCTACCTAGTATGACATCTCCTACGACGTGTTCCTAGACGTTGACCAATAAGATGACAGAGTGCTCTTTGGCGCACATTTGTAAACATGGCAAACAGAAAGCAATGCTGCTATTGCTGCTGTCAGGCAGAACAACAAAACTGAGGGAAGGTTCATTGAGCAGTGGCAACAATACCCCTGTAGGCCTTTTTGATGCTACTGCGAGGGAGAACCGTGACAGAATCAAAAAAGAGGCTAAATGTTGGCAAGAAATAGCAGAGGCACTTCAGCAACCCGTTGAGTAGCTGGTTAAGCTATGCTAGGTTGTCATTCCCCAGTAGTGCTAGCCGCAACAGTGACCACAATTGTTTTTTCTTTATTTTTCGTTTCAGAACACAAGACCGCCAGCATCCCTCATAGCTCTTCTGTAGCCATGATTGACAATTTCTTGACCTTCCTCCCCCGACGACCTATGAACTCATGCAAGATCGTGAAAGGCAGCATACAATGATTGGTCAGGGTCATACTTGTAGTGTTGCCAGTCTCCCGGCCAAGAGGCGGCAAGAAATTACGGCACTATGATTGCCTTATCTGACATGGTGACCAACATGAAAGACAAAAATACTGCATAGTCTGAACCTGGCTTAAGACACTACACTTTTGTCTGAAAATATATGCATCTGGTACTACTGTATTACATTTAAGAATGAATAGTTTAGGGCATCCAGGTAATGAAGCAATCTTTTTCTTTGCCTACAAACATGGGGATTGCCTGTTCGAATCCTCATGTTACCTCCGGCTTGGTTGGACGTCAGACACAGTTGGCCATGTCTGTGGGTGGGAAGCCAGATGTGAGTGTGTCCTGGTTGCTGCACTAGCGCCTCCTCTGGTTGGTCAGGACATCTGTTCAGGGGGGAGGAGGAACTGAGGGGAATAGCGTGATCCTCCCACGCACTACATTCTCCTGGTGAAACTCCTCACTGTCAGGTGAAAAGAAGCGGCTGGCGACTCCACATGTATAGGAGGAAGCATGTGGTAGTCTGCAGCCCTCCACGGCTCAGCACAGGGGGTGGAGCAGCAACCAGGATGGCTTGGAATAATAGAGTAATTGGCCAAGTACAATTGGGGGAAAAAAAGGGGGGGGAATCCCCCCCCTCAAAAAAAAGTAATGAATTGTTTACAATACTAATTGACAGATTTTTTTTCATCATCATGTTTTGTCTTCATGCATGCTCAATAATCCAGGTAAGGAAATAAAAGAAAGTTGCATCAGTTCATCTGGACACAACATTTATTGAGGGAAACGTTTCATCACTCATCTAAGTGACCTCTTCAGTCTCAGCTGACTGCAGGTATCCCCACCCTTATAAACAATACAGTGGCATAACGACCGAAAACAATGATCGGTTTCATATGCAAATTGTTGTGACCATTAACTAGAGTTACAATGGCCATGTGTACTATTCATCGGGTTCAACAGGGAGGATGTGAAAAATTATGGGTAGGCTTTTTTGGACTGTGGAACTGCAGTTGGTGATGGGGGACATTTGGTTGTTGATGTTTGCCGTGGACCAGCACTTGCTGATTACTACTTGGGGTTAGACTCTCATCGTCCACTGGAGCACAGACTGGGGGTCATCGGGGCGCTGTACCACTGAGCTGGCGGTGTACCCACCAGCACAGCGGCCAGGGAGGTGGAGAGGTCCCACGTTGGGCAGGCCCTGGTTGAGTGTGGTTGTCCTGAATGGGCATTTGTCAGAGCTTGGGGGTTATTTGGGCAGTGTACTTGCTGATCAAGGAGAGGAGAGGGATGGCATCTGCCTGGGCATGGAACGGTGGTGATTCCGTGTGTGGCGGGGGTGTCGGAGCAGTTAAGATGCATGTTTTCCGGACATCGAGTCTCGGTTGCTTTCGAGCTCATACTGTGTCAGAAATTGGTCCAACCCAAGGATTGGGTCCCCCAGCACAAACAGAGCAATATAGTGTACACTGTTAAGTGCCAGAAGAATTGCCATGACTTGTACATTGGGGGAAACCAAACAAACACTGGCCATGAGAATGGTACAACACAGAAGAGCTAACGCGTCAGGCCAGGGCTCAGTAGTCTACACCCATCTACAGGCCAGTGGCCACTCTTTCAAGGATGAGGATGTGCACATCCTTGATAGGAAGGAACGCTGGGTTGAACGGGTAGTCAAAGAGGCCAAATTTGTGGAGAGGTAATGACCATTCCTGAACCGAGGGGGGGGAGTAAGAATACATCTGTCGCCACCTTACAATGCTGTGATTGCAACTATTCCCCAATCCTCTGTGAATAGTACACATGGCCATTGTAACTCTAGTTAATGGTCACAGCAATCTGCATATGAAACTGATCATTGTTTTCAGTCCTTATACCACTGTATTGTTTATAAGGGTGGGACACCTGCAGTCAGCTGAGACTGAAGAAGTCCCTTAGATGATGTTTCTCTCAGAAACGTTGTGTCCAGAGGAACTGATTCAACTTTCTGTCATCTTCATGTTTTGTTTAGATTTTGTCCTTTATTTGGAAATTCGATACAACGTTAAATCATTTGCTAAGATGTTAACTATGCGATGTAGTGTCTCCATCTTTTAGCATAAGTTTTTGACACCACATCCTGGCATGATCAGAATGGGGTTTTTTTCTTTTTGGTTACCACAAGCCACAGCAGCAGGTACAAACAATAACACTTCATGTCAACGAACCAAGCAGATTTGTAGAGTAAGACCACCAAATGATAGTTGGTTAAATGTTAAAATTATACATTTGACTGGTGGCAACTGCCTTATTTTCCTATATGCAAGTCATGAGTACCTCCCCAAACCGCAACATCAGTCCTTTTACAGTTACAAGCAGGAGTTTGTCAGTTGGGTTTTGTCAGGGCTTGGCTCATTCAGATAAGCTGCCTCTCTTTCATGTGTTGGTGGCCAGGGTAGGTGTGAACGTTACTGTGGTTTTGACAAGACAAAGGGCTCACAGAAATTGCTATTGCATGTGGTTTGTGTGCAACAGAAGTCTGTGTGTGTTTATGTAAAGCACATGCAGTACGCATGACACATACAAACCCTGAAACAGACACGTACTTTCAAATTACATAAATTGGATTGTTGTTTTCTCCTTACAAAAACAATGTCATGGCTTCCTTGAGGTGTCCTCCCTTCACGTAGAAATGGAGCAGGCAGTTAGAGCTGTGGCTACACAGAAATCACACACTGTCAGCAGTACCCCGTTTGACTCTAAGACCTTCTGCGCACATCCATATATTCGTGTGTAAACACAAACACACACACACAGTGTTACTAAATACAGCACATGCATACTGTACATTCTGTATGCTATTATGGATTTGTATCCCATGCACTTTATGTATGTGTGTGCCGTGCTGTTGTGTTTGGCATTCAAAGCCACGCTACTCACTGCAAGTCACTCCGGATAAAATCTGAAGACCTGGAATCTAAATGTAAAATCTGGCCTTCGGGTTGCTGCCTTCACAAATTAAGCAAGAATGTGAAAATTCTGGCAGAAGAACACACACTACGTAACCCCCACCCGTCATGAATGCTTGCACAAAACAAGCATACAACCTCCATATATTGTATGGAGGTTGTCAATATATGGACCATCACACATGCTAGGACAAGCCAACCTCCACAGCAAAGAGTGCAGAGAGAGTGGAAGGCAGAGCTGAAGCAATGCACAACCCATACAGACACGGGCTGCTGCAGTGAATGGTGGATTCACCAGCATTAAGCCAATTGCAATGCAATGCAGCAGCAGTAGGATGAAACAGCAGTGACGGATTCACTAATTTGCACCTTTGAGATGTTGGCTGACATCATGGAGGCATTGCTCCAAGGGAAAGGGTGCTGTGTCAAATGGATGCATAAACAAGACTAGGTCAAAACCTAGTAGGCTGGACTGTGTACAGTCAATTCGAAATTCAGAATCAGAATCAAGTTTATTGGCCATGTAGATTTGCTCATACATGGAATTTGACTCCGGTTTCGTGGCTCTCTCAGTGTACTTAACATAAAATAACAACACTACAACACAACAATCTCCAGATAAATACACAAGGATTGACAATATACAGATGAAATAAGAGGCAATAAAGTGTAATGATGCAGAGAATATATCAGAGATGCTGAAATAAATGTTAGGAGGTTACTTACATACATGCCTGAGGTAAATGGACATGACAGAGTGTACCAGTATAAGTACAATGTACAGTACAGTATATACAAAATGGTTGGATTTATTTGAAAATGTTAAGCGTTCATTTGAATTACAGCCCGCAGAAAGAAACTGTTTTCATATCTGGTTGTTTTTGGGGTACAGTGCTCTGTAGCACCTACCAGATGGGAGGAGTTGGAACAGGTTGTGACCAGGGTATGATGGGTGCGCAGTAATATTGCCTGCCCATGTCCTGAGTCTGGAGGTGTATAAGTCCTGAATGGAGGGCAGGTTGGCACCAGTGATTTTCTCTGCAGACTTAACTGTCCGTTGTAGTCTGTTCCTGTCCTGTTTGGTGGCCGATCCAAACCAGACAGCGATGGATGTCCAGAGGACAGACTGGATTATTGCAGTGTAGAACTGAATCAGTAGTTCCTGAGGCAGCTTGATCTTCCGGAGCTGGCAGAGAAACTACTTCCTCTGCAGGGCCTTTTTGATGATTGTGTTTATGTTAAATGCCCACCTTAGGTCCTGGGAAATTGTGGAACCCAGAAATCTGTAGGTTTTCACTGCAGACACTGTGCTGTTGAGGATGGTGAGGGGGGCAGTGTTGGGGGGGCTCCTGCTGAAGTCTACTGTCATCTCCAAAGTTTTGAGCATGTTCAGCTCCACGTTGTTATGGCAGCACCAGAGGGCCAGCTGTTCAACCTCCCATCTATATGCAGAATAGTCACCATCCAGGATAAGGCCAATCATGGTTGTGTCATCTGCCAACTTCAGGAGTTTAACAGACAGGTCACCTGAGGTACAGTCATTTGTGTAGAGGGAGAAGAGTAGAGGGCAGAGCACACATCCCTGGGGCGTGCTAGTGCTGATTGTCCGGGTGCTGGATGTGATTTTCCCCAGCCTCACCACCTGCCTGCTGTCTGTCAGGACATCTATATATCCACTGGCAGATGGAGGATGGTACAGTGAGCCGGGTGACTTTGGAGTGGAGGATATCTAGGACGATGCTGTTGAATGCTAAGTTGAAGTCCACAAACAGGATCCTTGTGTACGTCCCTGGGGAGTCAAGGTGTGGGAAGATGTAGTGCAAACCCATGTTGACTGCATCCTCTGCTGACCTGTTTGCTCGGTAGGCAAACTGCAGGGGGTCGAGCAAGGGGCCTGTGCTTTCCTTCAAGTGGGCCAAAACCAGTCTCTCGAAGGATTTCATGATCACAAGCATTAGGGCAACGGGCCTGTAGCCAGCCATTTAATCCTATGATACGGGGTTTCTTGGGTACTGGGATGATAGTGGAGCTCTTGAAGCAGGAGGGGACTTCACACAGCTCCAGTGATCTGTTGAAGATCGGTGTGAAAATGGGGGCCAGCTGGTCAGCACAGACTTTCACACAGGAGGGTGACTCGCCATCCAAGCCCAGTGCGTTCCTGGTCTTCTGTCTCTGGAAGAGCTGGCACACGTCCTCAACACAGACCCCGAGAGTGGGTGGCGGGTTCGGTGGAGAGGGGTGAGTGGCTGACAAGGAGTGCAGTTGGTTGTGTGTTGTGGCCGGAGAGGGTGAGGGGTGTTAAAGTTTGCTTATCTAACCTGCAGTAAAACCCATTTAGAACATCAGCCAGTTGATGGTTCCCTGCAGTGTGGGGGGATGGTCTCCTGTAGTTGGTAATGTCTCAAACCTCTCCAGACTGATGCTGGGTCATTGGCACAAAACCTGTTTTTCAAATTTTCAACCATATATACATAGCGTTTTATAGGGGCTCTCTGGGATCCTAAGCAAAATTGTGCTTAGGGCCCCCCTACCCGACCTGTGAGCCATGTAAACCATTTGCCATTGCGACATAGTCACACCTGACACCCTAGTGCTCCCACTACAATCCTCCCTCCTTTAAAACAGTTTGCTCCATCTGTCGGTCTAAGAATAAGTAGACCCATGAAGTATAAACAAACAATATTTATTGAAAAGATTTTTTTCTATAGAATTTTAAAATGATCTAGTCTGTTGCCTACCAACATGTGAATCACCTGTTCGAATCCCTGCATTACCTCCAGCTTGCCCGGGCGTCCTACAGACACAACTGGCCGTGTCTGCAGGTGGGAAGCCTGATGTGGATATGTGTCCTGGTCGCTGCACTAGCACCTCCTCTGGTTGGTCGGGGCGCCTGTTCGGGGAGGAGGGGCAACTGGGGGGAATAGCATGATCCTCCCACGCGCTCCGTCCCCCTGGCAAAACTCCTCACTGTCAGGTGAAAAGAAGCAGCTGGTGACTCCACATGTACCGGAGGAGGCATGTGGTAGTCTGCAGCCCACCCGGGATCGACAGAGAGGGGTGGAGCAGTGACCAGGACGGCTCAGAAGAGTGAGGTAATTGGCTGAATACAACTGGGGAGAAAAAAGTGGAAAATTAAAAAATCTTAAAATGAAAGCGAAATGAAAGATAACCACGTTTCCGAGCTGCAGTTCATAAACACCATTGCCCCATGGCACTTATTAAACATTATAAATAGTTGTATTTCACTCTCACTTTTGTCAGGCACAAAGTCACAGAACACAGACCTGGAAGTGGCTGGCAAGCAAGCATGACAGACAGACCCAGAGATGAACTGCCCAGCTGGGTTAGCAAGACAGACAGAGTAGAGAGAATGCAAGGCCAGCTAGCACATCAACTTAATGTTACTGTTATTTGCTGACGTCAAACTTTGAGTAGAGAGCACAAGTTTACCTGATTGCTGTTCATGCAATTCACTGTCATGATGTTTTTTTTCTTTCTCTCTTTTCGTGACCAGAAGGATAGTTCTGCTTCATCCTCACACCAAACTTGTAAACATTGACACCCACTTTGACTAGAGCTCTGGTAGTGGAGGCCTCAATATGAATGGAAAACCCATACATGGGGAGTGTGACGCTCTACCAAGCTAAGCTATACCCAGAATGAAACTCCATTTTTTTCAGCAGGGTTACTGTATTGTGCTACATATAGAAGACTATACAAGCTCTATGAGCTCTGTATAACTACTATATATCCCCATAGTAATGCTTAGAATCTTCCCCTCAGCATTTTCATTTTCAAAATTATAGGGAGGAAGAAGCCAATAATTGTTTTTCTGACAATGTTCCAGGTCCACAGGTGCAGTGGTTTGACTCAGCTCTTCCAATGTAGTGCTGGACTGTTTGTGTCTTGTTATGCCAAATTTCCCTGCTAATCTGCTTGTCTTAATGCAGAAGAGAAACATCCTACTCGCAATGATGAAGGCTGTGGGAAGGCCCTCAGGCTTTGCCAGAGTTCACCAGCGTCGGCTGAGTGTGCGCTCTGACAGTTGTTTTCTCCAATGCTGCTGGGAAAGAGGATGATGGTAGTGTTTGCATATGTGCATGCGTGCACATGTGTTCTTGTCTTTGTAAACGTGTGGATTGATGTGGATTTCTGTGATTGTCAACATTTCACACTTGAAGTTTGTGTTAGATTCAGTCCTCTTCTTATTCATTTGTAACCACTGGTGCTCTCAGTCTTGTTTAAACAGTGTGGGTGGATCTCTGCTGTTTTGCCCTCAACTTGAATCATACAGCCAGACTACCTTTTGTTTGGTACCATGCAGACACACTAGTTTGCCCTTGTTGGGAGGCGAGACCAATGCATTGTTAAGGCATACACCTCCACACACAAACAATACAAACACGTACAAGCAAAGCTCATACACACATTGCATTGCCTAAAACGATGTCAAGAAAACGTTATGAACTAGCATGCGTTTTTTTTTTCAGAACCAGGACTGAGCAGACAATTAATTCATTCATTTAGTCAGACAGATGGCAGGGCAGTTTAATAGGGTTATATGACCGTGTTACAATTTAATGTGAAGAACTAACTGCAAAAACACTCAATTAAAAAAAAAAGATAGCTGGCTAGTGCTGGGCAGTATGGAAAATATTAGTATTACGATAATTACTGGTACACAATATCTATACATATATCACAATAACTCCTTATATATGCAAAAATACGATGTTTAAGAATCCAACTGTGGTTCAAAATTTTGAACTGTGTGGTAATGTAAAGTATTGTAGCGAATTCGGGGGGGCAGTCCGGGAGACCGTCACCACAGCCGGGACGCGAACCCGTGTTTGCCACTCCGCAAGCGACAACGTTAACCAGTCGACTAAAGGGTCAGACCCGTTAGTCAAGAACCAACGTGTCTACTTATCCATGCACGTTACACTACCCCCCCTTCAGGAAGCACGTCCCCGTGCTTCAGCATATCAGCTCCCTCACACCTCTGGGCACACGCGCTTCCAATGACCTCACGGTCTCACCATCCCACTTCTGACACCAATGTAGCGAATTCGGGGGGCAACCACAGGAACCGCCGCAGCACGAACCCGTAGCTCCAGCACGGCGGTAGACACCGCTGACCGCTCGACCAAAGGGTCCGACCCGTCAGCCAGTGGCCAACGTGTCTACTTATCCATGCACGTTACAGTATGATGTCAAACCAAAGCATTCTTTCAAATAATACTCCCTCAGATATATCAGATCTAGATTTGTGAGAATTGTGAGAAATTTTAGGTAACAAAATCCTGTTACTTATTTAGATAAAAAAATCTGCATATCACAATTTGACCATATCTGATATATATATATATACACACACACATATATATATATACGTGTATATATATATACACACACACACATATATATATATACACACACACACACACACACATATATATATATATATATATATATATAGTAAATAGAGAATCTAATCTGTGAGAATTTTAGGAAGATGTTTACTTCAGCAAAAACATCCCTCATATTTTGATTTCTATCAAAACAATTTCTCCATTATAGTGGTGGGCGTGCATGGTTAGCGAGAATGTGTGGTAACTAGCCCATAGTTTCAAGCACTTCCTCCAGTCATGTGTCATAGCCTCCATGAGCGAGACACTGAATGAATACCTCCTCACTCACTGTAAGTGGCTCTGGACAAAGGCATCGGCTAAGTGAAAATGGAATGTAACTTAACTCCTTCTGTTTAATTATGAGCACCCATTGTCTCCATAGCCTTGTTCTGCACTTGCCTCTCTGCTGTTACTCCCACTGCAGGCCTATCTCTGTTCCCATCGTGCCGGGAACCTCTAAAACATTTAAGGTCTTTTGAAAACAAAGAAACAAAGAAAGCAGGGATTAATATTTCAGACATTTTGATGGTCGACAGAGCATCGAAGGCACTCGGCCTGCAGTTTTCCGACATGAAAACGCAAACATTTAAACAGATACATCGCACACACACACTCCTCTCACGCTTCTTCCTTTACTTCCTCTGCTCTAAAAAACAATGGAGCATGAATATTTAAATTTCTGGTGTATCAGTTAAACATCTTACTTGTGACTCATCGATGTAAAATAAGCTCCAGTAATAGTGCTTTACAGTCGCCTTATTCACCACAGTGTTGTGGTTTCATACATTCATACAGCTGCCCAAAAATGTGATTACCATTTTATCATTGTGTGTACTTAACAGTGCTTTGCTGCAGGTTAACAATTCGGTTAACAATTCGGTTAACACAGTGGGACACAGAAACTGTACAGCAAAGTGAAAGCACTACATTATGGCTTATTGGTCAGATTTCTTGCCAGGTTACAGCTCCAGCAAGTCTGCCTCATCCCAAATTGTAATTCGAACAATTTGCATGCTTGTGAGTCTGTACTCCTCAGTCCAACTTGAACAGTGTGGACTCATCAAGAATGAGAGTTTGTCCTTAGACTTAGAGTGCTACTGAGAAATGAGAAATACTTAGAAATAGAATGAGAATACTGAGAAATACCCAGTGCATTAAGCTACTGGTCTAATACAGTCTGAAGAATGAGCAAAACTACATCTGGGACAATTTTTTTGGAATTTTATTAATCCTGGCCAATATTTTAAGCCTCAAAAAGAGGACATGTCCAGGAAAAAGACATTCTTTGCCCCCCCCTTTTTTCCCTCCCCAATTGTATTTTTTTTTCCTTTTGACCAATCACCCCACTCTCTGAGCACCTGATCGCTGCTCCACCCCCTCTACAAATCCAGGGAGGGCTGCAAACTACCTCATGCGTCCTCTGAAACATGTGGAGTCGCCAGCCAATTCTTTTCACCCGACAGTGAGGAGTTTCGCCAGGGGTATGTAGCATGCCTCTCCTCCCACATCAGCATTCGGCAAGTCACCAAATTACTGACGAGCACAGAGTGAGGAGAAAACACAACTGCGCCTCAGGGAAATACCACTTTGCCACTGCAAACCGACATTGTGTGCCGCTTGCCCAACGGAATATAGGGCCCTACTTCTTTAACAGGGGTCAGAACAACCCAAGGAGCAGCATCCAGTAATCCATAGAACACTGTTTGGTACTGTTCCTGCCAGCTTAAACAAACAAAAACATGTACAAATATACACACACACACACACACACACACACACAAAAAGATACACACACACATACACTTGTCAATGCAAACGTTCAACAAACACTCAACAGAGGTGTGTAGGTGCCTACAGACACAAAACACAAAGGCACATGCACACATACAGACACACATAAAACCTATACACAAGAATGTGCAACAACCACACAGGCATATGCACATATTTACAGACAAACACACAAAAAAGTACACAGGTACGTGTGCAAAAACAGATACAGATAACACACACACACACACAGATAACACACACACACACACACACACACACACACACACACACACACACACACACACACACACATTGTGCCCCATCCAGATCGGCCAGAAAGTCCAACAAATCCTGGAGGACAGAGCAGTACTTTAAAGGGAGGAGGGGTAGGGGGACTATGCGTGAGGGGATTGCATGAGCATCTATGGGGGTAACTGTGTGCTAGTGTGCACAGGCATTGTTGTGTTAGTGAGTGTATATCTGAAGTGCACGACTATGTCTGTGCAACCGTGTGCGTCATTCTGGTTGTGCACATGTACACACACATCTGCTTGTCGTCGTTTTTCAAAGTCTGTCTGCTCTATTAGGCCCAACAGAGCCCCATCCATAACAGTCAGCATTAATAGCCGCACTGCACTGTTAATTTTTCACTAACAATGAGGCCAATGAGGAGAAATGGAGCGGCCCTTTGGGATGATGCCCATATTTTACAGCAGAGGGGCCACAAGACGACACATGCAAGAAACCGGGAAATATTTATTTAAATATTTATTTATTTAACTATTTATTTTGCTTGGCCGGCCTGCTGGCCTGAGGGTAATGACGCTTGGAGGGATAACGACACAGGTTAATCTGGATTAGAGCATCGTTTCTGAATATTGACACAGCATACTTGGTGCGTTTCCCAGACTGCACTAGCCAATGGTAACTGTGAAAGGAGAATTACACTGTAGCACTGAAACGCTGGGCAGCAGAAGCCTGGAGGTTAGACAGAGGGCTTGCAACCAGAAGACTGCAGGCTTGAAACACATACTGGCTGGCAAAAATTTGGTCTGAAAATGCGAATAAATAACAAATGTCAGGCGCGTCTGGGTAGCGTGGCAGTCTATTACATTGCCTACCAACACGGGGATCGCTGGATCGAATCCCTGTGTTACTGCCGGCCTGGTCGGGCATCCCTACAGACACAATTGTCCGTGTGTGCGGGTGGGAAGCCGGATGTGGGTATGTGTCCTGGTCGCTGCAGTAGCATCTCCTCTGGTCGGTTGGGGCGCCTGTTCGGGGAGGGGGGGAAATAGGGGGAATAGTGCGATCCTCCTACGCCCTATGTCCCCCTGGTGAAACTCCTCACTGTCAGGTGAAAAGAAGCGGCTGGCGACTCCACATGTATCGGAGGAGACGTGGTAGTCTGCAGCCCTCCCCGGATCGGCAGAGGGGGTGGAGCAGCAACTGGGACAGCTCAGAAGAGTGGGGTAATTGGCCGGATACAATTGAGGAGAAAAACGGAGGGGGGAAAAAAAAAGTCCTCCATAATAGTACAGCAAGAATTAGTAGCCTATATTCTAGCAAAAAAAATTTTTTTTGGTTCATTGACCAAACAAGTAAATAAACAAGTGTAGTTAAAAAAAAATCATGATTTTCTTGAACTTTTGCTCTTGGGAAAATAGTAAATGTGCAACAGAAGTTGAGCAAACAAACGTGTTACTTCTACAACAACTTCATCTGTTCATGCAACCACAGGCTGATTCAAGCACTCCCCTAAGCAACATGTAGTGAGCTTGCTAAGCCTCACATCATGACCCCCGCTCTCCTGGTCAGTCAATCTGCCTCTCTTCCGATATCGATTGCTTTTATATTGTAGGTCTTTATTGCGACTGTGTACTGTATTGTGTTGTGTTTTGCAACAAGACTTTTTTTCTGAACTTGTCCCATCTGGAGAGACAGCTAAACAACTGCCCTGTATGTACAGAGACCTACAGTACTGTACGTTTGGATCAAAGTACTGCAGCACAATGGAGCAAAATAAAAATAACACATCCATAGACCTAAAGGTAAATATCAGTGGCATCACACTCGCTCTTGCTCTTTCTCCATCTGTGTGTGAATGAGTATACATTCCCTAGGTTCAGGAGTGTGAGTGTGTGTGTGTGTGTGTGTGTGTGTGTGTCTTTATGTACACTTATAGTACATGGGCATGAATGTTTGCATATTCTAGCATATCTGCAGTGCAGGTGCATGAGAGCTTGCGTGTGAGTGAGTACGTCAAAGTGAGATCATGTTGAGGGTCCATGATGGTGGCAGTGATTGATCAAGGAGCCATTATAAAATACTGACACCTACTGGGAGGGAGGTCAGTGTTACAACAGGGCAACACTGAAAGTCCTATTGCTGACGTCCTCTGGTTCACCTCACCGCAAAATACACAAGTCATGTTAGTCACAAGAAATACAACACTTTCTGAATCACAAGAATCCACATTATTTGTTGAGTTGTTTTCATATAAGCGTTTTCAATTTATGTCAATTTTATTTTTATAGCCCAATATCATAAATTACAATTTTGCCTCTGGGCAAATGTGGATTTGCAACGGCAGAGTGGTATTTTCCTGAGGCGCACAGGAAATGGATGCTCTAACCCTGTTCTACATGAGAAAGGTTGTTAAAGACAGCCCCTTAAACAGGCTATTTGGATATTGTGCAGAATCTCTGGCCAGACACATCAAGATACATCCCTAATATTCAAACTGAGCAAATCCATAACACGCACAAGTCCTCCACGTAAAATGCCTTAATCAGACCAAATGGCAATTTGATTAGTGGGCCAGGTCTTGAAATCTACCATCTGCCTTTGTTATTTTGTCATGACTTAAATCTTGATTTTTTGGTGCAACAACTGTCTCAAAACAAAAACAGCAACTAGGAGCATTGCTAGACAGTTGGACATAATCCTCTACTTCCAGGATGATACGCACTGTTAGAGTGATGAGGTGTGTAGCTACAACAAGGTCCAATGTGCTTTATACTAACGTATGATCCCGTTAGCTTCGCCTCAAGTCCATCCTCTCTACAGCACAAGACGCTATACTAAATAAATATTAGTAAATCAGATGTTGCAGCGTTATGATAAAGCATGTTAGTGTAGCTTTTTGTCTTAGCCTACAATTAGTTGCCTTTAAGTTGAGTACTTCATGACCTGTACTGCATGGCGGGTCAGTTTCTTTCTCAATGAATTAACCAAGCACTGTTCTGCCGACGAGATTATAGAGTACACATTATTGACTATTGCAAACTGTTCTCTTCTCTCATGTCTTTTCTCTCTCTCTGAATGATGTCTTCTCATTTCTCTTCTTCTGTGTATGTGAATGGTGTGATGTGAGTCTCCCTTGTGTGCATGTGCAGTCTGTCCTCCTCCCAGGTCTCCACGGTGATGGTGGCCGCCACCTGGACTCTGCTTGGCATCCCCATCCTCAAATTTTCTTTTTATATCTTATAAATCCATATCATTTCGTTATCCTGTTTCAATGTTATATCTTTCTCTCACTAAGATGTGTGACTATCTTCTTCTTTTTTTTTTTTACAAGGTGATGCTGGTCATGTGACTCGGGTCCTGGGTTGTTCTGGTGGCATCTGGACACTGCTTGGCATCCTCCTCATCATATTCTTCATATATTTTATAATTCCATTATAATTCTGTTATCCTCTTTCAATGTTGTATCCTGTAAATTGTGTAAACACAACATCGACTGCACATCTGTCCGTCTTGGGAGAGAGACCCCTCCTCTGTTGCTCTCCCTGAGGTTTCTTCCTATTTTTCTCCTTGTTAAAGGTTTTTTTTTAGGGAGTCTTATTCGCTGTGAGGGTCTAAGGATAGGATGTTGTGTTGCTGTAAAGCCCCTTGAGGCAAATTTGTAATTTGTGATATTGGGCTATACAAATAAAATTGACTTGACTTGACTTGATAGTCCTTAAGCCTGGGTTCAACTCAAAAGAATCACAATCAACTTTATTGGCCAAGTGTGTCTATCCACAATAGGAATTTGATTCTGGTTCACAGCAGCATCTCGCACTTGCAGACGTCACTCACACACACACGCGCACGCGCGCGCGCGCACACACACACACACACACACACACACACACACAAAAAACCCGAAGAAATAAATGGAACAACAGGACATTGGCAGCAAGCATGTATGCACAACAGAAGAAGAAAAACAGAAGTAACCAAAGATTGCCAACAATTTGCCTTGTAACCAACAGCAGTCATGGCTGCTGATGCTTTATGGGAACTAGCATCAGCATTGATGCAAGATGTAATTGATCAGTCACAACTAGCTGATTGACATTACCTGTTGTATAACTATCATTATGACACGTGTCACGTTGCGTTCCAAAGCAGGAAATGTGCAACACTGTCTTTTAGCACATCAGACTAGCTTATACTGTAGCTGAGGAGGTCTTAATCTGACTCAGTCATGTCATGGTGCTGTCATAACTATCCCTATCCCGCTTACCCACCAACACCCATCAAACTGTACAGGCTTTAACATAAGTATCCACCCCCAGCATAACAAACAGGGGCTATGAATTTAACATGTATTGAATGGGGCATTTTGGAATCTATCTTTTCAATTTTCAGGGGGGCTGTCAGGCTGAGTTTAAGCTCTCTAAAGTGCTAGATGATAAGTTATTCCTTTTATCTATATCCTTGCTGCAGGGCAGCTGATATAAACACTGATTTAATTTTCTAGGAATATGGTCAAAGAGGAATGTACAAGCTGTGACTATAGCAAGGCAACGGCATGGCAGGAAATGCCTAATAAACACGCATGGCAAAAAATGTTCTGAATGAAAATAGAGACACAGGGCCTTTATCAAACACGGAGTAAAGTGGAGAAATGTGATTTTGTTAGATCAGTTTATGGAGGCCATCTGTTTGACTTAGATCTACAGTATGCATCCAAAGGGTGAAGTTTGAACTGTATGGGTAGGAAAAGTACCTGAAGTGTTGGGGTCAGGGTTCAAGCTCTACTTGCACCAATGATGCTACCGATAAATGTACAGCACATGACCAGTGCTGTAAGCCATTTTAGATATAAGATGTAGATATCTTGCTATCGGCAGCACGGTGGCGCAGTGGTTAGTGCGGTAGCCTCACAGCAAGAAGATCCTGGGTTCGAGCCCCGGGGTAGTCCAACCTTGGGGGTCGTCCTCGGTGTGGACTTTGCATGTTCTCCCCATGTCTCCGTGAGTTTCCTCCGGGTGCTCCGGTTTCCTCCCACAGTCCAAAGACATGTAGGTCTGGTGAATCAGCCATACTAAATTGTCCCTAGGTATGAATGTGTGTGTGTATATATATATGTTGGCCCTGTGTGATGGCCCGGCAGCCTGCCCAGGGTGTCTCCCTGCCTGCCATCCAATGCCTGCTGGGATAGGTTCCTGAGAGCAGGATAAGCGGTTCGGATAATGTTTGGATTCTTATTGTTAGGGTTTGCACCCGACCCCAAGAGCACAAACACAGAAGGCACAATATAGCGGGACCAACAGGCTAATTTATTGAAGAGAAAACTCAGGAAGTCCACTCTCACCAGGAAACGCGAAGTCCACCTTTAAGCCGGGAACCGTGGAGTCGCCCTTTAATCCGGGAACAGTGGAGTCGGCCCTTAATCCAGGCAGGAGGGGGGGGGGGGTAAACAGGAGGATACCAAAGGAGAACGGAAAATCACAGCAACGCTGGAGTGAAGAAATCCTCTTCGTAAACGGAAAGCAGCGCACAGGGGAAGGGGAGCAACGAGGAAGGTCCAACAGAGAAATCTCCAGGGAAGATCCAGGTAAGTAAACAAACTTCGATGAGCAGGACAAGCACAAGTACTCTCCCAGGGAACGGCACGAACTGGCAACAAGCTGAGAGTGACACAGCCAGATATAGGGAGGTGATTGCCAACAGGTGAGTGGAGGGGTAACGAGGAAACAGGCATCAGGTGGAGTTGGCAGAGCTCCGGGTACGCTTACACTGCAGAGCGGGTGTGGAGCGGGGAGACGTTGAGCCTTGGCCAAGGTTACACTGCAGAGCGGGTGTGGAGCGGCGAGACGTAACAGTACCCCCCCCCTCTACGGGAGCCACCTGGCGACTGACCTGGCGCCCCCGGGTGGGCACGGTAGAAGTCGGCGAGGAGAGAGGGATCCATAATGAGCTTCCGCGAAATCCAACTGCGCTCCTCAGGTCCATAACCTGCCCAGTCCGCGAGATACTGGAACCCGCGGCCGCAGCGCCGGACTTTAAGCAGCCGGCGGACCCTCCATTGAGGATGACCATCTACAAATTCCGGAGGCGGAGGCTCAGGAACCGGGGGCATAAGAGGACTGCTGGAGACGGGCTTAACTCGAGAGACGTGGAAGACAGGATGAATGTGCATGGAGGAAGGCAGCTTCAGCCGAACAGCTGCCGGGCTCAGGACTTTCTGGACTTCAAAAGGACCAATGAAGCGGGGCGAGAGTTTCTTGTCGGTTGTCTGGAGGGGGAACGTCCTTCGTGGACAGCCAGACCCTCTGTCCCTTCTTGTACTCCGGCGCAGGGGTACGTCGCCGGTCAGCCCCTCTGCGAGCGCGCTCCCTAGCCTTGAGCAGTGCTGTCCGGATGGTCCTCCAGACACGCTGACAGCGTCGCAAGTGGAGCTGTACGGAGGGAACGGCCACTTCATCCTGCTGTGGGTCGAACAGGGGAGGTTGATACCCCAGGGATGCCTCGAATGGAGAAAGTCCAGATGCAGAGCTGACCAGGGAATTGGTGGCGTACTCTACCCACGGTAGGTAGTCACTCCAGGTGGAGGGCTTGCTGTTACATACACAACGCAACGCTGTCTCCATGCTCTGGTTTGCCCTCTCGGTCTGACCATTTGTTTGGGGGTGGTAGCCCGAAGACAGACTTACTGTGGCTCCGATGCCTTTACAAAATGCACGCCACACTTGTGAGGTGAACTGAGGACCTCTATCGGAGACTACATCTGATGGCAGGCCATGAAGCCGGAAGACATGTTGCATCAAGAGGTCCGCGGTCTCAGCAGCCGAAGGAAGTTTGGGAAGGGCTATCAGATGGACGCCCTTGCTGAAACGGTCTATGACGGTGAGAACCAGTGTTTCCCCGAGAAGGTGGTAGTCCGGAAACGAAATCCAAAGCCACGTGAGACCAGGGGCGGCTAGGAATAGGGAGTGGCTGCAACAGACCAGATGGCGCCTGGTGAGAGGCCTTGCTGCGGGCGCAAACAGTGCAGGCCGCTACAAAGCTCTTGACATCCTCCCGCATAGTTGGCCACCAGAAGCGCCGAGCGATGAACGACTGGGTACGACTAACTCCTGGGTGACAGGAGAAACGACTGCTATGACCCCACTGAAGAACTCGAGACCGAACAGCATCTGGGACGAAGAGGCGACGGGGTGGCACGTTACTCGGAGCGGGTTGAGCACGTTGGGCAGTGCGAACAGCCGACTCAAGACCAAAAGTGACCACACCGACCACTCTAGCCGCAGGGAGGATGGGTTCAGGCTCTTCAAACGCGCCTTCCTTCGGGTGTAGCCGAGACAGGATGTCAGCCTTTACGTTGCGTGTCCCAGGACGGTAAGTCAGAACATAGTTGAAATGACTAAGGAAGCCAGCCCACCGAGCCTGACGACTGTTGAGACGTTTGGCTGCCCTCAGGTGAGTCAAGTTCTTGTGGTCCGTCCAGATGAGAAACGGGTGCTCAGCGCCCTCGAGCCAGTGGCGCCATTCCTCCAGAGCAGCCACTACAGCCAGTAACTCCCGGTTTCCAACGTCATAATTCTGCTCGGCCGGCAGAAATCGGCGGGAGAAAAAGGCGCAAGGATGGAGTTTCTGGTCCTCAGCCGACCGCTGGGAGAGCACCCCCCCTACGCCTGAATCCGAGGCATCAACCTCTACCACGAATTGTCTCTTGGGGTCAGGATGGAGCAGCACTGGGGCCGAGGTGAACCTTGTCTTGAGGACTTGGAAAGCAGAGCTGGCAGCAGGAGACCAGATGAAGGGAACAGAGAAATCTCCAGGGAAGATCCAGGTAAGTAAACAAACTTCGATGAGCAGGACAAGCACAAGTACTCTCCCAGGGAACGGCACGAACTGGCAACAAGCTGAGAGTGACACAGCCAGATATAGGGAGGTGATTGCCAACAGGTGAGTGGAGGGGTAACGAGGAAACAGGCATCAGGTGGAGTTGGCAGAGCTCCGGGTACGCTTACACTGCAGAGCGGGTGTGGTGCGGGGAGACGTTGAGCCTTGGCCAAGGTTACACTGCAGAGCGGGTGTGGAGCGGCGAGACGTAACACTTATCTTGCTATCTCGCCTGGTACCTGTTGGCTTACATCCTGGAAGTATCAAAAATTTTGTTCGATCAACTGTACAGGCCCTAAAAGATAACTTAGAGCACATTTATATATTATCCCTCACCATTTATCTGATGAACCTTCCAGTGCCCTCAGTGCATAGCAGTGTTATATTTGTGAATTCTCCGATTTGAGCCATACAGGAAATGGATGCTCTAACCCCGGCAGTGATGGTGTCATGTGCTGGACTATACAAGACCTCAGACAGGATTGCCCTGATCCTATTAATGTTTGCAAAAGTCTTCCTTTCGAGTCCACAATCTGAGAAAAGATCTACTCAGGGACCAATATATGTTAATAATGTGTGATTTGTAAAGAAGAAGAGTGTCACTTCCTCGATACCACCATGATAGTTCAAAACACGCACAGATCCACACACTTAGACTCCAGACACCTAAACATGCACGCTTCCCATCCAATCAGCCGTAAGAAGATTCACAATAAAAGGTTAAAATGACAGCTGATAGTGAGCAGGTTCAATTGCATTTCCCCAGGGTCCTCATAACACACCAGCGGCAGTGGACAGCTGACATTTAGCACATATCTGATTTGGATGAATTCTAATAATGCTATAGCATTCACCTTGTGAGATGTGCATTTTTTAACTTCTCGTTGAAAAGTACCATAATTTCAATTTTGTGTCATGAATAAGAATTCCTGGTAAACACCTTGTTTTGAGGAAAAATAAAACCTCGGCTGAACCATAGAGTGAGGATTTAAATCAAAAAGCAAACTGATGGCATTTATTAACATTGAAATAAAATTGAAAAAAACAAAAACAAGCCAAAGATCATAACTGGTTAAACCAGGCAGCTAGCAGGTAGTAAATTGTGTGAAGCGTGTGCACACTCTGAAAGAGCGTGCACACTCTTTTGTAACACTGCCAAGATTTACACCTAAACTCTACTTACAAATTTGAAACTGTGGGTTGTGCATTTTTCCTGCTGTAACCTGGAAATGTATGTCTCGACTGAGTAGGAATGACTTGCCATTCACCATGTCTTGGGGAAGCATCTAACAGACAGAGAATCTGTTCTCACCTGTGCCGGGGCTCATTCTAACAGTAGCCGTCAGACAGGCTGAATAAATCACAGCCGGTGAAGTCTCTACACAGGAACTAAAAACAGGACAGGCTCGCCAGGGAGAGAGACAGACGGCTCTGTCTGCCAGCTAGCCGGTGCCCAGGAGGCCGGCTGAAAAATCACTGTCTGCACTGCCCTGCAAAGGCAAAAGGCAGCAACTGCTGCAGAAATGGGAGAAGAATGGCTTCAAGCGTTTACATGAAGGCAAGTACTGTGAAAAAATAAAGGTAACCTGTCATCAAATGAATAGAGCTCAAACTTTACCAGAAACCCCTGCAAGGTCAAGGTATTGAGTAACAGTGACCTGTGCCCCAAGAACACGTGACTGCAACAGCAAAGTGCAAGAAAGTCATAAACACCAAGGAAGAAACGAATGAAAGTTGTAAATATTGCTAAACTAAGGAAAACATTTTTGTCCCATTTGGCATTAAGAAATAATGGCCTTTTTATCAGCAATATCAACTGTACAGTGGTTCTCAAACTGTGTCATGCATGCTACCACAAGTGGTGTGCAGAGCAGAGCGCCCCTCTGTGCTATGCCAAATAACTCTGGAAATGTTTTACACAAAGAAATATGCAAAGCTTCATCAAACATATCAAAATATTTGAACATTCTGAATGTGTTATTTATTTAACAAGTATAACTACAGTACAGTCATACGTCATAGTTTAGTGTGGGAGGTGTAATTGTACTCGACACCAAAGGCGCCCATTTACATGTGTCCCTTTTGCTTCTGTCTCACTGAGAGATTGCATCTCCGTTGGAGGTGCGTATGCATGTGCACGCTGATGTGCTGACGCCAGTTGCTGACATTTTTCCATGTTTCAGTAAACTGGTGGCTTGTAAGTGGTACTCGGATCTGGTCTGATCGGAGTCGGTGCTTGATCCAAACATTTTCAGACTGCATCGTTATATTTAATACGGCCTACATAATGTGAGATGGTAATGACTTCATCAGAAAACTGAAGTACAAGGAACAAACGGACACTGATGAAAAAGGAATAGACAAAGTGAAACAAAGACCCTACATTTATTGCAGTGTTGGAATTACATTTATATTGCATTACTGCAACATCAATTCATGCATGTTATGCCAGATTTACAAAAACTCCAGTGGGGAAGTATTAAATCAGTTGTCTGAAAGCACACCTCTGCCTTGAGCACGATAAACAAACTCAATTTAGAAATGTCCTGATCTTATTACTCATACCTTAAAATATCCACTTCCGGTCCACCTTGCCCTCTTCACAATGAATAAACCACTAAGAAACATATGTGAGGTGCAACACAGACCGACAGGCTGGCTCTGAAAACAGTATCATTAGCGAATGACAATGGGCGCATCGGGGGAGGGATCATCAATATCCCCGGGCTTTCTCAGCATGCACTGTATGGCTCACAGCGGTGGAGAATCAGGATCTCCAGGGCTCAGGGAACCACTTTATCTTTTCCAAGTAAGTTGGAGAGTTGCACCATGGAGATCCAGGTGAGAATCCATCATGGCTATTATTACCAGAGGCCCAGCACTGCATCTATCACACAGCTAAGGTTAGCACAACCTCAACAGGGGAGGGTCTTCTTGGAAAATGTGCACTGTGTGTGCGCGCACACACACACACACACACACACACACACACACACACACACACACACACACACACACACACACACCTGGTGCTCTTTTCTGCAAACTTACTTTCTCTAAAACACAAATACACTCACTGAAACTTTAAACTGGATCTCTGTCTTTCTCATCTAAAAACACATGCACACACAAATACATGCAAACAGACAAACGCACACACACGGCAAATGGATGGTCTTGGCTCGCTTCATCTTATTAATTGTTTCTTTACTTCGAATGAAGTGACACATGATGGTAATCAAATTTAGCCTGCTTGCTTCTTCCACAGACTTATCTCATTTTTTTGTTTATTGATCTTTTTTTGTTTGTTTTTTGTTTCCAGATGAAGAAATCTAGAACAAATGAAACAATACTGGACAGTGGTGTGTGTGTGTGTGTGTGTGTGTGTGTGTGTGTGTGTGTGTGTGTGTGTGTGTGTGTGTGCAACTGAACAATCCTGACGTGGATCTTTTGGTGGTTACAAGAACACTTATCGAAAGGCAGTCCTGTCACTTCTGCTGGCAATTCAAAAAGAACTGTTATGGCCGAGTGGGAGTTGAAATCCATTCACTAAGTCTGAAGCAAGCGTCTATTCTGAGCACCACCTCTCACCTGAACCGGTACTTACTTAACAATAGCTGTCAGCTAGCCTGACTAAATCACAGTTGGTAAAGTCTCTTCACAGAAACTACAGGATTTACTTTTTACTAAATTTTTACAGATGATTCAATTATCTGTTACATCTGGAACAACACAGTCCAAGTGACGGAACAAGATGGCACTTTCTGCATTCAGAACATTTAGCTGATGTTTAAAAAAGCTGAAACAGCCCGGCTGTTCACCCTCTTTCAGTCTCGAGCCGACACTCACACAGAGCATCTCACACTGACTGGGGAAGTCAGAGGATTCAGCACCTCGCACAGGAAACTTGAGCGAGGTGTGAGATAGGGTTATCTATGGACACCTATTGGTTGTTGCAGGGTACTAAACTGGTAATATGTCAGTAGCTGTTTGAAAAGCCCAATTTCTCTGATGTGTGGACCACTGAATATATAAACGCGGTATATATTGGGTGGAGAGTCACAGCCTGAAATGGCCAGCCAACATCATCAGCATAACTATGTCTGGTGCAATAATAAAATGACTATAATATAATACACTATTACACAATCCAGCCAACGTAACACAATGCAGCAACCAGAACGAAAGTGCATTAACTAAACTGCTTTGAGGATTAATGAAATTTGGTCCAGAGGGACCAGGCTAGGCTAACACATAGGTTTTAGAGATGGGTTGTGCATGTCAGGGGTGGAGCTGTTTTTCTTTGTATGTGTGTATCTGTGTGTGTGTGGGGTGTGTGTGTGTGTGGGGAGGGGGGGTTTGCTTTACATTATTTTTTCTTTCCTTTACTTGAAGATGTGTAAGCGGCATGCTTTGCAACCATATAGTACTACAAGAGGGAACATCACACTATCTAAACCAGACATCTATTGAGGCATGAGGCCAAACCTGAAACACAGAGACCTGGAAAGCAAGGTCCCAAAAACACTATTTAAAGCTACTTGAGGGAATATTTTTAAAGTGAAATATTATGATCTAATTTCTATTAGTGTTGAAATTTATCCTCCAAGCCCCAATGAAAATATTCATCCATCCATTATCCAAACCGCTTATCCTGTTCTCAGGGTTGCAGGGATGCTGGAGCCTATCCCAGCAGTCATTGGGCGGCAGGCAGGGAAACACCCTGGACAGGCTGCCAGGCCATCTCACACACACACACACACACACACACACACACACACACACACACACACACACACACACACACACACCTAGGGACAATTTAACATGGCTGATTCACCTGACCTACATGTCTTTGGACTGTGGGAGGAAACCAGAGCACCTGGAGAAAACCCACGCAGACAACATGCAAACTCCACACAGGGGACAACCCAGGACTATCCCCAAGTTTGGACTAACCCGGGGCTCGAACTCAGGAGCTTTGAGGCGACCACACCAGCCGCTGCGCCATCGTGCCGCCCTCAGTTCACATCAACCCCTGTTATGTGAGCTATCCTTTGTAGATCTAGATACCTAAGCCCAGTGCCCTCAAGTTCACCCCGTTCATCAGACACTCAAGTTGGAGCTAAAGAACATGTTATTGTATTGTTGGGCACCTGTTCAGTATTTGTTATATAAACAAATTATATCAACAATGTTTTTGGTTAACATGTTACTATACTTTCAATAGCCTATGGTATTTTTGTTTGTGCATTAATCCAACCAGCAAAATACTTCTGTCAAATGAGTGTACACAGACCCAGTCAAATGATGTGATTCTGCTACAGCTATCATTATTAAGAAAGCGCCTGTTACATTACACTAGACTAGTTGTTATATTTTTAAATTTCCTTGCTGTGCACAAGTTAAATGTGGATGTGCCTTGTTACAAATAATTAATTTTGAGTCCATTGAGGTCTCTATGGACAGATTTCGGAATGAAAAAAAAAACAAAACTTTGTTACATGGATTTGCCAATTTTTTTCAATTACTGAGCACGCCCCATGCTTTCCCATGAAATCTTTATTGGTGTACATGAAGTGACATGTTTTGCATATCTATAAAATGGCATTTATGTAATGTGTATGTTATATTTATGTTTTTTACATTTAAATCAACTACTTTGATTTATCATATACGCAAATGAAACAAAAAAAGTCACAGTGTTAGAAGTGATGATCCACAGTTTTCGTATGTCGTCCAAGCGACATGAAATGGAGTTTTGGGAATTAAAGTCAGCTAAAACAGCATGCTGCTTCTTTTACCGTCACTGGACAGAAATTCCCGTTGGCGGTTAAAAAAAAACTGGCCTGCAACCCACCCTGCCAGTTCTTCCTCCTGTTTAAAACAAATACTGTTTTGCAACCCTTATCAGATCCAGATATGGAGGAAGCACTGTGTTGTTTTAAATAGGAGTCTATTGTTTCATGCTCGGCTATGAAAACATCAACCAGAAACCTCGACACACATGGAAAACAGAGTGATAGAGTTTTCTACTGCAGAGATATCTTTTAAAAACCTCTCAAGAAAGGTTGGATTGTATCACCAGACATGGTAAACGAGACTTGGGAAGTCTGGGTGAATTTAACAACCTTTATCTTAAGCTCAGGTACAATTGACCTAAATGTGTTAGAAGGTCAAGTTTACAGTTTGGCTTTCTGATCTCCAGTTGTGTCCTTATGAATTGATTTTTCTTTATCCATTCTGCATACCTACCTAGGGCTGCCACACTGGGCAAGAGAGGATAAAACAAACTGTATTTGATTAGCTCAAGCTCTTATTTTCATCCCAACTTGAAGAGGAAATCTGTGGATTCAGGTGAATTGAGGTGAACTGAGCATGGATTCAGAACTGAACAGAGAAGTAACTCCAAGATGGGATGCTATGGAGCAGTGGGGAGCCTTTTAGTGGTAAGACGATACTTCCACCCTTTCAAGTGGATGGACCGGTCTGTGAAATAATCTGTACGACAGCTTAAAAAGGAGCTACACTGTCCATCAGCTCCCCCACAGCCTCTCCAAACTAAACTAAACTAAAAAGGAAAAAAAAAGTTTTCTTTTTCAGCCCAGGTGTCTGTTTCTCACACTGAACTTTGGCTGACACATTTGCCGCATTAGCCTCCATCATGATGAGTTTGCTTTTAACAGTGTAATGGGGATGATAGCAGCTTAGGAAATTGTATTTTGCTCCCAAGTCCTACTGTGGAAGTCATGTAAGGCTGAGTTATTTCCTCAGCTAATCTTTCTGTAGCGATAAGCTAATAACAACCATGCAAAAGCAATCACCGAATTGTGCCAGTTACCCAGCACGATGTACTTAATTAAAGAAAACACAATGTAATGGGAGTGTGTAATTTGTGACATAAGCAATGCTATGCTCACCCTATGATGGTTCACCATTCAAAAAGTAAGAAATTCACACCAACCACCAGCCACTGTCTAGCCAAATGCTGGTAAATGTTTGTCCTCTGCAGCAGACAGTTTGTCAATACTCAAAGTCAAATGTTGAAGGAACTTAATTAACTATATATATATATATATATATATATATATATATATTAGAGGTGTTGCCCCCTTTCGCAGCGATTTTCTATCTTCTATACATCAGATGCCACCCCCGAATCTGACCTCCCTTTAGCATGGCTCTCTACATCCCTTTCTGATTTGAGGACAACCTCAGTCAGCACCACCATCACCACAGACAGAATCATGTATCTTCTCCCAGGCTTTACCCTCATCTAGAGAGCTCCCAAGATGTAAGATACCAAGCTGTAAAAGCTTTGGCCAGACTTGCATACAAGAGCTCTCTGGAGGAGAGTTATGAAGGAAATACATGGAGCTGCTTCCTTATGAAACACCACCTGTCCATGGTACAGCTGGACTACAGAGCCATAAGACCCACAATTCACTTGATTGATGAAGAGTGGATTCTGTAAATGCACATAGACCACATATTTCACAAAATACAATTTATATTATTGTCAGGAAAACAAAATATAATAATGCAATGTGGATTTTAGGCCACATTGTCACCCCCATTGTAACGTCCTTACATATACAATACAACGCGTGACAAGAGGAAGATGCAGAGGAAAGGAAGAGATGGAAACAGATGATCTGCTGTGGCGACCCCTAATGGGAGCAGCCAAATGTAGTAGTAGTAGTAACAGCAGCAAATGCAAACCATTGCTGCCTATGACTATTTTGCATATTCGCAAATCTCTGTAGAACCAATCTTCATACTGGACATTGTTGGTGACACTAGCGGATTAATTTCAGCTTGCAAATTTGCACCTCTATTTTTAATGATTTTTTTTCTTATTCCCCACCCTTTTTTTTAATATACAAAAGCAAATCTCTGCCTTCATTAAGTGGTGTAATGACAACTTTTACTACTTGTCTCTGCTTATATACTGCTGCAACAACTCCTTAGGATTAGAACATTTTCAGATATAATCTGATCTACTTCCCCCAGTATACAGTACGTAGCGTGTCCAGGAAATAGTGCTGCCCTCCGCTGTCTGCTGTAGTTCTCCACAACCTCTACACTTAGCAAGGCATCAGTAGGCCATGCCAGTGTGCCAGCAGGCTACACGTGGCCTAACACTCCTCTGTACAGATCACAGCTTTCCAAACCACATGAAAGTAGGGCTTGACAGCTGTAAAAGCAGAAGTCAGAAGGCTAAACAATAATTACTAATAGCCAGAGAATAACTAGGCCTTAAAAAAATAGACATGAACTAAACGTGTGGTTAAAGTACCATACAGTACACCAGAAAAATACAATGGGGAAAGAAAAAGTAACCATCACATAAAATCCTAGTCATGTTGATTGTTGAATCAAATCAACATCTGTTCTATTATTGTAAATTTCCCATAATTGGGAATGTTTCCCCTTTTATTATCCAAATCAGTGGTTCTCTACCCGGGATCAGGACAACGCAGGAAGGCAGCGGGGTGATAAAGGGGAAGTTGTCATGAAATGATTCATGGAATGTGAGAAAAATATTTTCCTAATACAGATAATCATTTATCTTGTTTTACAGTTTTGTGAGTAATGCTGTTTTCTTCTAAAATAGTAAATACGCAAGAATCGCTCAGCTTCTTTCAATAACATCTCAAGAAAAATAGACTGAAGGAAGGAAAACAACTATCGTAAGTTGGTTTCAACGTTCCCCATTACGTGTGGTAAAGCCTGGAAAGACACTCGTGAGTCTGGAAGGTGTTTAAAACCAGAATATTGAACAGTGAGGAGTCCGTATCCTGCTGAGCTGGCTTCTGAGCGAGCGAGCAAACCAGAAAAGAGAAGTAACACAATCCCATCAACACAGTGATTAGCCCAGAAAAATCCTCCTCTCCCTCCCATCTCCTTTCCCCAATCTTCCTCTTCTCCTCCCTCCGTGTTTCTCTCCATCCACCATCCCTTTCAAGGCCCTCGCGCCTTATCCTACCTCCCTTCTCCCTCTCTCCTCGGCTCTCAGAACAAAAGCTTCTCATTTAAGAAAAAGAAGAAAACCGCTCAATGTTTGGAGGGCTGGAAAACCACCAGAGCCATTATGATAGGGGATATTCTCTGCTGTATAGGCTGTGCCCTGCCCAGACAAGAGGATCAAGTCTTTATGAATCAACACCACAAGTCCTCCCTGAAGATGGGATGAAGAAAAAAAAAGTGTCCAAATCATGATACATGATGGCTTGATAAATGGACACACAGGCAGCTATAGATTCATTCATATATATATATATATATATATATATATATATATATATATATATACATATACATATATATACATATATATACATATATATACATATATACATACACACACACACATATATATATATACACACACACACATATATATATATATATATATATATATATATATATAGCGCTTATATTATTAGCAAATGATGAGTGCGCGACGCATGAAACAAGCTTGTACCACTACGTATAAACAGTTTTTTTTCCTACATCTAAATATATATACATATATACAGTGTTTCTTGTTTTCTTCTGGAAACCATCAATGGTGTTGACAAAAGTGCTCAAGAAATTCTTTAATGGACGGTACAAGCCTGTTTCATGCTATAAGCAATCATCAGCTGTCAATAGAGCAAAAAAAAAAAAAATCCATCCATCCATCCATTATCTTAACCGCTTATCCTGCTCTCAGGGGCATGAGGAGGCTGGAGCCTATTCCAGCAGTCACTGGGCAGCAGGCGGGGAGACACTGTGGACAGCCCGCCAGGCCCATCACAGGGCCGACACGCGCGCGCGCGCGCGCACGCACACACACGCACACACACGCACACACACACACACACACACACACACACACACACACACCCATTCATTCCTAGGTACAATTTAGTACGGCCGATTCACCTGACCTACATGTCTTTGGACTGTGGGAGGAAACCGGAGCACCCGTAGGAAACCCACACAGACACGGGAAGAACATGCAAACTCCACACAGAGGACGACCCGGGATGACCCACCAAGGACCTTCTTGCTGTGAGGCAACCGTGCTGAGCACTGTGCCACCATGCCGCTGGTGTGTGTGTGTGTGTGTGTGTGTGTGTGTGTGTGTGTGTGTCTATATATATATTTGTTTGTTTTTGTTATTTTTTATTGCTTTCCTTTTTTGTGTTATTGTCATTCTGAGATAGATACTGAGAATGACATACTCTGATGTGTGAAAAACAAAGTTTATTATTTAGGAATATTAAATCAGCATTAGAGAGGGGGCAGGGTATAATAAGTAGTAACTTCCTCCTGCTCCTTTTCAAAAATATATTTGCTGGATTCTCTACAACAAGTCTTGTTGAATTCTTCTGGTTTATTTTCATCATTTGTTTTTGTTTTTGGTTTTATTATTTATGCTTGGTCATTTTTTTCTTTTATTTTGCATGTTTGAAATAAAGACATTTGATTTGATTATATATATATATATATATATATATATATATATATATATATATATATATATATATATATATATGTATGTATGTAGAGGGAGAGACAGACAGACAGACAGACTGAAAGATAGTGGAAAAGAAATGTGAGGAGGTGATTACTTTATTACTTTATTATCAGAAGTCTGGGAGAGATCTATCTGGCAGGAGGTGGATGTGAAGCCAAACTGTGGGAACGGGTGTACAGGAGATTTATTTTGGCTCGGTTGCGCCCAGACGTCAGATTTATCGCAAGCGGTTTGACTCTCACAGGTGTGTCGGCATGACAAATAAGCTGGTAATTGTCTGGCTGTGCCTTTGTTAGAGAAAGGACAGGGAAGGGAGGGAAAGCATTGCTCATTTGGTAGATAGAGAAAAGAAACAGTTTGGCCATTTATGCCATCTCTTGTCGCTTGACAAGCTTGTGAAAAAGAAAAAAGTTTCCCTTAACTCATTTTCTTGCTCTTCCTGTATCACTATCCTATAAGCGATGGCTACAGCCCGACGAAGCCCATTCAGCAGTTCACAGACCAAAATTCCCAGTGAACTAAATCATGGTGCTTAATAATAGAGACATTATAAAAAGAAGTGAACCACACTGTATGATTACTCAGCCCTACAACCCTAACCAACATATGAAATAATAACTTGTTTTTTCCGTGTTAACCTAGAACTCGTTTTTGGCCCCAGGCAGCTTTTTTCTCCTTCAACTGCTTCTGAAGTTATTTTTGTGGACTGCCATGATTTCAGACAATTAATCTTTCAAGCTCTCAGAAAACTAGTTGAGCAAGCAGCCTCAAATCCACAACCAAAAACTGTATAACACATCTGGGTTCTCCACCTTTGGTGCTCTGACAGCTGCTAGCTCGGCGTAGCTAAGCTGTCTCCTGATTCCTTATCTATGCCATCTCCATCCAACAGTGGCTTGCAAAATACAAAGCCACAACTTTTCTAAATACCGGACCACGATACGAGACCAGATCAGGCTGGAGCTGGCTATCTTTGATAGGACTTCTGCTGGCTTACTTCTCACAATCCCTACCTGCTCTAACTTATAATGCTTCTTTACTCATCTAAATCCATATGCAAAAGCCATAAAGATGTGATGAACGACGCGCTTTGTCGAAAGAACAAATGCATTACTGTTCCAACATGGGGATCGGCAGTTCGAATCCCTGTATTACCTCCGGCTTGGTCGGGCATCCCTACAGACATAATTGGTCGCGTCTAGGGATGTAACGGTTATCGGTTTAATGATTAACGACGGTAAAATTCCCGACGGTTAGTATTACCGTTTCAAATTTTAATTATCGTTGAAACCGTGTTTGATTACCGCGCTTTGAAAAAACTCACGGTAAATACTGTCCAGCGTAGTCTCTCAGACGCAGGTGCGCAGGCGCAGCAGGCAACGTGAGTTTGTTTTGCCTCAATGAAACATGGAAGGCACAGGCAGTGACGGCGCTCGGGAGATTTTTTGCCTACTAAGAGGACTAAGTCTGAAGTGTGGTCGTATTTTGGTTTTTGTAAGAGTGCTGAGGGAAAATTGATGGAAGATGGTTATCCTGTCTGCAGAACATGCAGAAAGAAAATCGCTGCGAAAGGGGGCAACACCTCTAATCTTACGAGTCATCTCCGTGAACACCATCCACAACTTTACAGCGAATGCAAGGTAAGTTAACTTTTAGCTGAATGCCTGATGTGGGGACTTCGGAATGGGGGAAAATGTCATGGTTTGTATGTCCAACTTGCTAATAGTTTGTCAATAATGTAAACTTGAGCTTTCCTGTTACCAAACGTTACTCTTTGTGAGGGCCGACGGTCCGTCCCACTGGCTAAAGTTAGCTACTCGTGTGTAGTACGTTCTTAAGGAAAAGCAAAGAAAAAACCTCCACAGGACTCCGGTGTAAAAAGATAACAAAACGAACATTTATTCCGGTTCCACTGCGAAATCTTCATACAGGAGTAATCAAATAATAATTTCCTAAACTATAACCAAGGCTGGCTATTTACTGCCACGTTATTACTACGGCTACGGTAAGAAAACTGTATAGCTTCAGTCTCCAAAATCACCGCCGACTCAACGCTCACAAATCTAGACGCTTCCTGATTCACGTACACAGAAATTTGCGATCTTCTTAAAGTGACAGTAGCCCTAATGTTCAACATGAGTACTGAGCTAAATAAAACTGTTTCATATGCTTATCTATACCAAAAAACAGCATTCCTAATGCAGATTATATCCAAAGCTTGTTAAAATGTGAAGAAATGTCTTTTTGGTTGCTGTTTTCTTATTTGCAATGTGCAAAAGTGCAGTTACCTCTCACGGCCACATGGTGACATCTTTAATGCACATTTGTATGTTTTTTTCATATGTTTACATAAGGAATGTTATTATTTTATTTATTTATATTATTTTAATGTTTATGCAAACAAAAAGTGCATAGTGCTGCTAATTTTATTTGTGGTTTTCAAATTAAAACTTGGTGAAATGATATCCGTGTGTGTATCAGTACTTTTTGAACATTTTCAGCACATTTTAACAATACCGCGATAATACTGATAACCGTGATAATTTTGGTCACTATAATCATGATATGAAATTTTCATACCGTTACATCTCTAGTCGTGTCTGCCGGTAGAAAGCTGGCTGTGGGTACGTATGTGTCCTGGTCGCTGCACTAACGCCTCCTCTGGTTGGCCGGGGTGCCTGTTCAGCGGCGAGGCATAACTAGGGGGACTGGCGTGATCCTCCCACGCGCTACGTCTCCCTGTCAAAACTCCTCACTGTCAGGTGAAAAGAAGCGGCAGGCAACTCCACATATATCGGAGGAGACATGTGGTAGTCTGCAGCCCTCCTCGGATCGGTGGAGGGGGTGGAGCAGCGACCAGGACAGCTAGGAAAATAGGGTAATTAGCCAAATACAACTGGGGAGAAAAAAGGGGTAAAAGCTAAATAAACCCCCCCCAAAAAAACCCCAAAAACAAATGCATTACTGTTTATCTACTGTTGATTGGCACTGCCGTGTACTTTAACATCTTGCTAGGCCACCGGGTGTATTGTCTCCAGGCAGTTTTCATCCAGATAGCTTCTAATCTCAAATTACCATCCCCTTGATTTTATTTTTTCTAAAGGGTCATTGACATGTGTGTTGAACATGAATGCAACAAGTGGGCTGTGGTTTTGTTAAGAAACAAGGAAAATCACTAATTGCTCATCTGGGCACACATGTTTACATTTGACCACTTTGCCTTTCTTTTTTTAAATTTCTGATTTTTCCCTTTTTCTCCCAATTTAGTGCTCAAGCGATCCCTATTTTAGTTCAAACACCCACCCTCGTACTGCATGCGTTCGCCAACTGCATCTCTCCGGCCGGCAGTCTCGAAGGAGACGCCTCCTCACTGTCGTGACAAGGTGAATCCAGGCCGAACCACTGCTTTTTCCCCACACACACAGAGACGCATTCATGTGACGAACACAAGCCGACTCCGCCCCACTCCCGAAGAAAGCGTTGCCAATTTTTGCTGCTACATCGAGTCCGGCCGTAGTCAGCTCTGACGAGACCGGGGCGCGAACCGCGGTCCCCAGTGGGCAACTGCATCGACAAAGCCAATGCTTAGACCGCTACACCACCGCAAACTTCGACCGCTTTGCCTTTCTGTTTGTGTTTGAGAAAACATCTACTACACATCTACTGGGCACTAAGCACCGGCTGAACATCAGATGGTTAAAAAAAAAAAAGGCTGTCGAATTGTTGCTAGCAAACCCTGTAAAACAAAAATGCATAGGTAGTAACCCGAAAGAGAATCTTTGGAAACACTGAGTGCCCCTTGATAAATCATTCTTTTGCTTTTAAGTAAATTCATGCACGGAGCACCACAAAGCTACTCCTCGATATAATGTAATCAATATAATCTATATTCAATATACTTTTTAATAGGCACTATGCAATTATGAAATACAAAGTAAGTATACTTATCCATAACTGCCAATACTTCCTAAAAAATAAAATAGAAAAACCTTTCTCCATCTCCATGCCCAAGAAGAGAAGGATAGCAATATGGCTTGCACAGACAGATGAACATGCCATGTGTAACCAGGTTAAAATTAATGTTTTTATTTTATTTTGTTTGAGTATGAAATATCACCAAATCCTGTCTGTGTGCTGTTATTTGTGTTTACTACATTTTATTTTATGTCATTATTTACTTTTATGTGTTTTACAACGACCGTCATATACGTGTACTGTCGTTTTAAGAGAGAGGTCTTATGGGTACACGGAAGACGGAACGCGGGAGAGGCCATTTTTGTTTTGTGGGAGGAGTCTCAAGCAGCAATCGAGCCGAGCCACGCGTGTTTCTTACCGTGGGACAGTTTTGCGGGTTGAGGAGAACGTAACCTTGAGTATCCCTGTAAGAAGATACTGCAAGCTGTGGGATAAAATACTTGTTTATCCTTTCTTACATCGGAGTCCCGTGGACGGTTTCTACTTCTAACGCACACGAGTGGAGTCCGGGCAGTGGTTGAACTTCGACCCCCACGTCCGTAAGAAACACCGCTCCCGCTGGAGGACTGGACGGTTGTCGAAGGGTTTGAAACCAAAATAAATGGCAAGGTGAGCCAAATAGAGTCCTGTGTGTCCCCCCTCCTTCCTTGATTATGATGATGATGATGATGATGATGATGAGAGACTGAGGGCCCCCCATAACACCTGGGACCCCACCGAAAATAGAACACAACGCAGAGCTGATGATGGAAGTGACGGGCGTGCAGCAGGCTGACCAGCAGAGAACAGCATAGGACTGCCCCCGTTACATTGGTGCCGTGACCCTCCTGGATTCTGAGAGTGACATCAGTTGCTCGCCGCGGGAGGCTGCTGTCGTCATCAAGCCCCAGACGTCCTCAGGTATTTCTATAGACTGTACACTCATGTTACAGTGGACTGGAGTTGAGCTGTGTGGACACTGAACAGTCATAGCTGTGGTTACCATGGACTGGGCTTGTGAACAGGACATTTGTACATACTGAAGGAAGAAAAACACACGAAAAAAAAAAGAAAAAAAAGGTTAATGTTGATGTGATTGAAGGACTCGTGTGAATAATCTATTGATCTAAACTACTGGATATGTGCATATGTGATTAATCTATTGGTGAATTTGTTGATTGTGTGTGATTGTTTCAATCTCTTAGTGATTTCTAGATTCAATTATTTAAATGAATTGAGCTTTTCACTTTTTTATTTTATTTTTTATTTTATCTGAGTGTTAGAGGTAGGAACATGGCAGAGGGTGGTTCGTACGTAGGTGGGGGTAACATTGCTGATCAGGATCTTTTGGATCGCCAGTGTGCTATGGAGAGGGGGTACCAGTTAGATGTGGGTGGGGGTTTACGGCTAGGTGTAGGTAGGAGTTTCGGGCAGCTCTTAGAGGGCGGGGAACCAGACACCAGAGCACCAGGACCTAGAGACCCGACCACATTTGGCACTCCTCAGTTCACCTCCACACGCTACGTAGAATGGGCCAGGCCAGTTATCAGCGAAGGGGCTGTGCTGGGTAACAGCGAGCAGCCAGTGGGTGAGTTAGCCATGCTCATCACTCGATGTAGGTGTTATATCTCACACTGATTCGCACACAGGGGCACCACCCTCACTCGATACAGATGTTGCAGCTCGCACTGTCTCACGCACACAAGTAGAGAGCGATGGTCGGGTTAGGACACGCACAGGGAGGGTGGTGAGGTCAGTGAACAGGTTAATAGAATCTATGGCTCAGATGCCATTTCTACGGAGTGTGAGGGTTTGAACTTTGATGGAGGTTGGAGTCATTCAAACTAGTTTAATGTGAGTTATTAGGTGTCTATCAGACAGGGTTGTTTTGGGCCAAGTGCATGGTGTGGCGTATCAGGCGTCACATTGATCTAAGGGAATTCTGAGACTTGATCAACCTCATTATTTTCTGGACCTCGTAACCGAGGTAGCTCCTAAGTTGACTGGAGGACTAGGTCCTTCTTTTCACTTGTGCCAGTAGTCAGTGATGGGCTTTTCCTTTCCTCTTTCTCTTTTTATCCTGCTGTCAGGATGTTGGTGAATTTCAGGAGGGGTGAATGTAACCAGGTTAAAATTAATGTTTTTATTTTATTTTGTTTGAGTATGAAATATCACCAAATCCTGTCTGTGTGCTGTTATTTGTGTTTACTACATTTTATTTTATGTCATTATTTACTTTTATGTGTTTTACAACGACCGTCATATACGTGTACTGTCGTTTTAAGAGAGAGGTCTTATGGGTACACGGAAGACGGAACGCGGGAGAGGCCATTTTTGTTTTGTGGGAGGAGTCTCAAGCAGCAATCGAGCCGAGCCACGCGTGTTTCTTACCGTGGGACAGTTTTGCGGGTTGAGGAGAACGTAACCTTGAGTATCCCTGTAAGAAGATACTGCAAGCTGTGGGATAAAATACTTGTTTATCCTTTCTTACATCGGAGTCCCGTGGACGGTTTCTACTTCTAACGCACACGAGTGGAGTCCGGGCAGTGGTTGAACTTCGACCCCCACGTCCGTAAGAAACACCGCTCCCGCTGGAGGACTGGACGGTTGTCGAAGGGTTTGAAACCAAAATAAATGGCAAGGTGAGCCAAATAGAGTCCTGTGTGTCCCCCCTCCTTCCTTGATTATGATGATGATGATGATGATGATGATGAGAGACTGAGGGCCCCCCATAACACCTGGGACCCCACCGAAAATAGAACACAACGCAGAGCTGATGATGGAAGTGACGGGCGTGCAGCAGGCTGACCAGCAGAGAACAGCATAGGACTGCCCCCGTTACACATGGTGGGACAGCAGGATGACCCAAACAGTCATCAGTTTCTGCTGCGATACGAACAGCTCTGTACATAGGCCGTGTTCCCCTGCTCAGACAGCTCCCGGGATGGGCCAGGTGGCTACCGAAGAAACCAACGCCTGGAGGAAAAGTTGTGAACTAATGGATTTGTACGGCAGCCTATTCTACCACCGTATGTGGTAGATGGTATCATCAGGGCCTCAGAACATACTGGTATAAATTCATGCACACCAATCAACTTTATTTATTGCACTGCTTACAAACAGCTTTGTAACAGAATGTATTCCGGGGGGGGGGGTACAAAGACACACTGGGGCGAGTGATGGCAAAAAAAGAGATAAAATAAACTTCAAGACATAGAACAAATTATGGTTGAGCGCCAGGGTGTGTGTTGGTACGGACTTGTAGGTGTGTACCAACTGTGTTACCAACAGTGTGGTCAGTTCGTTTGCTATGTCTCCATTTGCAAGGGCTTAAGCTTTGCCATCACCTGTTAACGTAAAAGAAAGAGGCTAGAACTGGGCTGGAGCACACCTGAGCCTGTAGCATTTCACCACCTTAACAGATTAGTCAACATCAGCTATTATTGATTCCAAATAGAATGTTTCCTGTGGAAAAGTGGAAAACATCCACACACTGTCCGCTTTTCAGTATATTCTGTGTTAATTTGTTCCCTGCAAAGGAATTTTATTTCTCTTGAAGTGAAGCATGCAAGTTTGCATCTCTGAAGCACTGCTAAAATTGTGAGGAAAGTGTCCACCAGTGACATCACTGAGGGACAATTCATGAATTACTGTCTTTATATGGCATGTGGGGACATTTTCTACAACAGCTGTGTGTAGTGTTGTAATTCACAGTTTCTTATAAAATGTAAATAGCAGAAAACCAGAAAGTAGGGTTGTACTTTTCACATTTACAGCCTATCTTTCGTTGATGTCTCCTGCGGACACAATTTCGGCTGCGTTTCAAAGACACACAGAGGACTGCTTGGTATTATGGCTGCACATGGGAGTTCATTCCCCACAACATATACATAAAGTTGAAAATTGTGATTTTTTTCCCCCCCTTTAACAATATCTGCTCTTAAATCCCAGGCAAGCTTCACAGTTACACTTATGGTGTTCATGCCAGTACACGGTTAACTGCCTTGCTTAAAGGTAAAACGAGTAGGATTTGTTGGTTGCGGTTTGTAAACACAGCATTTAAAGTTGGCCCCTGCTCCCCGTCACCAGATGGGCATGCCCCCTGACCACAGTAGCCAGAACACATCCCTTTGTATAGGCCAACTCCACGTCGCTCTTCATTCCCATCCTCTCCTTCAGTGCTTGCCAACCCCAAATTCACTCTCATTTTGGAACGAGCTTTGTCCGCTTGGCGTTTCGCCTCGCCATAACTACGTCTCTTCGGCATTGTGTGCGCCATTGTCATAGCTTCCTCTTGGATGCATGCTTGCGATCTTGATCTGGCACCTTGTCGCTACGTTTGTATAGAGTCCCGCTGCCCAAAGCAGAACCATCCCGTACACAGCAAAATAAGAAAATACAGGCAGAGGACAGGGTCTCTGCAGATACAGACACCGCCACACAAGTCTCGTGGGTCATAACTGATTGAGAGGGATTATTTTTCTATTAGTCTATATGTTGATTTTTAGTCGAATCCTACTCATGCTACCTTTAACTTCCCCTCCTCCACAATGAGTATGGAGAAAGGGGATGCAGTTGTTCATTCAATCTCCCTTCTCAGATTTTTGCAGTCAAAACAGGGATACAAATCTGAGCATACTGCCACAGGTCCACTTCTCTTACTTCAAGTTGTTTTCCTGCTAAGAGGTCAAAAGCACAGGTTTGTTTTACCCTCATGTCCATTACTGGGCTGTTCAAAGAAGTCAGTCTCACAATGGAAGTCACTCAACAGTTTTTCGAGAAGGATTTAGCTCATGACTTTACCCAAACCACCTTACAATGAGTATAACAGAAGGAACGTTGTAGAATAAGTGTTATTCACAAATATTTCAAACAAAACTGAGTCAAAACCACAGTGCTTGCAACGACATGAAGTGCTCATTGAAGGAAGAAAAAAGGGAAAAAAACAGTTTAAAAAAATTATTCTTTCCTAACCTTCTGTTGTACCACACTGTCATACTGTCTGTCTGTTATTCAACATACCTATGGCTCCACAACCCAGACAAACTCCCAAATGGAAAGCTGTGGTGGCGGTGTAATGGAGCAACAGGCTGCTTCGGATTTCCCCGTTGCATTGCATTTGAAGAAAAACTCTCCCTTCTTCCCCACTCGCATTCTCTTAATTTTTCCCCCATGTATCATCACCGTAATTACCAAGGCTTACTGTCTGACTGTCACAAACAGTCATTGTTGGAATGGCAAATTGCTATAATCAGGCTTTTTCCAAGGATAACACATTTCGTACAATGTTTCATTTCCAATCGAAGGTCTTGCCAGTGACATCATTTGCTGAAGTGAAAATTCAAAACAGATCACTGGCAGAGTAGGTTTTCAATGTCCAGGGAATGCCATTACCTTATCACAGATAATTATTTTTGAACACTCGTTTTAACCTTTGGAAAAAGTTGTAATCGTATATAATAATTTGTCTTGGTAGACTAAAGTAAGCCTTTTTAAATTAACCCAACATTAGCATACAACATTCTGTGACACACAACACACTTATTCCAGTATAAAGTAAAGCTCTGCACTATTTAAAACGGTGTAACATCACAGAGTAAGCTAATGTAAGCAAAGAGTATTCATCTAATTTGCTGAAATACTAACAAACAGGTATGTATATACGCAAGGAGAAACATCACTGACACAGTACAGGTTAGGTGTCCATGCCAGACAGTGAATTTCACGATGAGAGGAGGGTCCTTTGTATTTTATATGTCGAGTCAAGTCAATTTTATAGCCCAATATCACAAATTACAAATTTGCCTCAAGGGGCTTTACAGCAACATCCTGTCCTGAGACCCTTGCATCGGATAAGGAACAACTCCCTAAAAAAAAAAAAAAAAAAAAACTTTAACAGGGAGAAAAAATAGGAAGAAACCTCGGGGAGAGCAACAGAGGGGAGATCTCTCTCCCAAGACGGACAACGTGCAACAGATGTTTTGTTTACACAATTTACAGAATACAACACTGAAAGAGGATAACAGAATTATAAAATGTATGAAGAATATGATGCGCAGGATGCCAGGCAGTGTCCAGATGCCACCGAACAGCTCAGGACCCAAGCCACGTGACCAGCAACAAAATGTAAAAATTAAAATAAAAAAAAAAACAGGATAACAAAATTATATGGATTTACAAGATATATAAAAAGAAAATCTGATGAGGGGAATGCGAAGCAGTGTCCAGGTGGCAACCACTGTCACCACGGAGTCCTGGGAGGAATACCGACTGCATATGCACACAAGAGAGACTCACATGTGTGCCATGCAGTATAGGTTGTAGAACACTCAAGTTAAAGGCAACTAATTGTAGGCTAAGGCAAAAAGATGAGTTTTAAGTTTGGATTTAAAGGACTCAACAGACTCTGATTGTCTGATGGCAGCAGGCAGGTTATTCCACAAGAACGGGGCCAGATAGGAAAAGGCCCTGCCATCAGCTGACTTCTTTTTAACTTTGGGTACACACAGGAGCCCTGTATTTCGAGAGTGAAGAGCTCGAGATGGATGGAATGTACAGTTTAAGGAGATTACACAGGTATGATGGGGCAAGCCTATTTAGTATTTTATAAGTCACCAGAAGCACCTTGTATTCTGATCTAACATGGATAGGAAGCCAATGAAGGGAGGCAAGAATTGGTGTAATATGGTAAAATTTAGATTTAGTTAGGGTTCTAGCAGCAACATTCTGAACCATCTGAAGACTTTTAGTAGGAGTAAGTGGCAAATCCGAAAACAGAACGTTACAGTAATCAAGTCTGCATGAAACAAAAGCATGCATTAGAGTCTCTGCATCAGCCATGGACAGAAAAGACCAAATTTTAGCTATGTTACATAAGGGAAAGAAGGCAGTCTTGGTGATTTCTTTAATGTGCTTATCAAAGGAAAGGCTGGGATCAAATGTAACACCAAGATTTTTGGCTGCCACACTTTGTGAAATCACAGAGTTGTCGATTGCTATCGTTACTTGATCAAATTGGTGCCTGTGTCTAGCAGGGCCAATGACCAGCATCTCGGTTTTAAAAAGCAGACAGTTTGGTGACATCCAATTTTTCACATGGTCAAGCAGGCCTCTAAATTAGTCATTTGCGTATGATCATCAGCCCTTATAGGCACATACAGCGGACTATCATCAGCATAGCAATGGAAATGTATTCCATAACTGTGTATAATTTGGCCAAGAGGTGAAATATAAAGAGAGAAAAGTAGAGGGCCAAGAACTGAGCCCTGAGGTACACCATATTTAACATCAGAGAACTTTGATGTGATATTACTATAGCAGACACAATGTGTTCTTCCAGATAAGTAGGACTTAAGCCAAGAGAGAGCAAAACCAGAGACACCAAAATTACAATTTAATCTGTCGAATAGTAGACAGTGATCAATTGTGACAAAGGCTGCACTGAGGTCCAGTAGTAGAAGCATAGAAGTGGAATCAGAGTCCATAGCTAGTAGAAGATCATTCACCACTCTGGTCAGAGCAGTTTCAGTGGAGTGACAGGCCCTGAAAGCTGATTGAAAAGGTTAATATAGATGGTTTTCTTCTATATGGGTCAAAAGTTGTTGATACATAACTCTAGTACTTTAGAAAAGAATGGAAGTTTAGAGACTGGTCGATAGTTATTAAGAGACCCTGGATCAAGGTGCTTTTTTTTAAGTAGAGGTTTGACCACAGCTATCTTAAAATTGTTGGGAACAATGCCAGTAGTAAGTGATAAATTAACAATGTCTAGCATTGTAGGTCCCAGAAAAGGCCAGAGGTCTTTAAAAAGTTTTGCTGGTAAGGGGTCAAGTAGGCAAGTAGTGGTTTAGAAGCTGACCCAAGTTTAGTCAAAGTATCAAGAGAAATAGTCTCAAAAGCTGTAATAACAGGAACTATCAGTGACTCACTGTATAGATATGAATTTGGTAAGACAGGATCTGCAGGAGCAGCTGGAGTTGAAGAACTAATTTTGTTTAAGATCTCATCAACCTTATTGTAGAAAAAGTCTAGAAACTCAAGGGCTGTGAATGATGAGCAGCTAATAGATGGCTGTTTTTATAGTAAGTTTAGATACAGTGTCAAAGAGAAATCTGGGGCTATGTTTATTAATATTGATTAAGTGAGAGAGATACGCTGCTTTTGCAGCAGATAAAGCATGCTTGTATTTCAATAAACACTCATGCCATGATAGGTAAAAAAAATCTTTGATTTTCACCATTTATGTTCCAGTCTCCTGCAGGCCCACTTAAGAGCACGTGTCTCATCGTTAAACCAGGGTGTAGGCCCCTTTAGTCGCCTAGCCCTGGTAGTGAGAGGTGCAACTGAATCGAGGTGACTAGAGAGGGCCACATTTAAGTCACTAGTGAAATTTTCAACAGTCAGTCACTACAGTGAAAGGAGCCAAGACTTCAGGCAGCTGCTGGCCAAATGCAGCTACAGTGGAGGGACCAATGTGGCGAGTGGCAATACATCTGTGCTGACATTAACTGGACAGGCCAATAATGCTTCAAATTTGATGAGAAAATAATCTGACACAGCAGATGTGGTTGGCAAGACATTCAGATCAGAAACAGCAATCCCTTTAGATAAAATCAAATCAAGGGTGTTACCACTACAATGAGTCAACTCTTGAACAAACTGAGCGAACCCAAAAGTATCAACTAGTGCCAGAAAGGCTTTACTTAGAGGATCAGCAGGCTTATTCAGGTGAATATTGAAATCACCAAGAATTAGAATCTCATCAGAATGAGTAACAAGGCCTGAGACAAATTCTCCAAACTCTTCAAGAAATAGTGAGTAAGAGCCAGGAGGCCGATAGAGTATCACAATTTGGACTGAGCTGAGTCTATTCATGGCTGAGGGAGATGGACAAAGAACAAGAACCTCAAAAGACTGGAATTTAGATTCAAGTCTAGAAGTCAGATTGAAAATAGATTTATATATTAACGCAACACCCCCACCTTGTTTATTTGCCTGAGCTACATGGGGATAAGTATAGTTGGGTGGGGAAGCTTCATTTAAGGGAATGAAAATATTTGGTTTCAGCCATGGTTCACATAACCTAATCATATCGAAACTATGTTCAAGAATCAGATCATTTATTAGTAAGGCTTTGGTAGACAATGATCTGATATTTATGAAACCAAATTTAAGCATCTCGTGGAAGTGATCAGTAGTAGGCAGAACTTTAGAGCTACCAATAGGTGAAATATGAATTGGAATTAGACACCTTGTTGACAATTTTGATGACCAACATTTTGGACGATATGTGGTCACATTTTTGATAACATTAGATGTTTGGTTCTGTAGATTATTAGGTACTTCATTGCACCACCACCAGTGGTAGGAATAATTATTAGATTATTGTGATTCACACATTTAGGAGAGGAGAGCTTGGGGGCCATACAGCAGGGTAGGGAGACGGTCTCAATGTTATAGACCAAGCTGTCAGTCTGATAATCTACACTATAAGAAATCCCCTGACTAATCATATTAATTCAACTACTTGACTCCAAATCCGCACTACATTTAAACCTAGCAGGCTCTCTAATCACCTGCAACCTGCTGAATGATAAGTACCTAGTGTTAACCTAACCGTAAACAGCTATCTACATTGCTCGACAAAGAGCGGTGCTGTCCCCAGTAGGGTGAATGCCGTCCACTTTCAGCAGGTAAGGGTGGCCCCAGAAAGAAGGCCAGTTATCAACAACGCTGAATCCTTGCTCATTACAGTAACGAGCCAGCCAGCAGTTCATTGAGGTGAGCCTACTGTACATCTCATCATTACGCCTCACAGGTAAGGGACCAGAGACAATCGATGCTGACACATCTTTCTGGCAAACCCAAGCGTTCTGACTGTGCTGGCTTTTGTGATCTTTGATTGCTTCATCCTAGCATTATTGGTGCCGATATGAATAACAGTGTTGCTGAAAGTAATGGTGCTGTGTGTCTGGGTTCCCTGACTCTCCCTCCGTGATGCCACCAGCACCCTAAGATTATTCTCTATGTCGGAGACTCTGGTCCCGGGTAAACAGTGAACCAAGGCTGGTGAAGCTAATCTAATATTGCGGGTAATGGAGGGTCCTATCACTAGCATGCATTGCATTACTCTGTCGACAGGAGTGGGAGAAGCACGCTGGCCGGTAGGACTACCAACAGGGCTGTTAAGTGGCAAAAACAGGTTTGCAGTCAGGAGAGGTGACTGCGGACCAGGCCACACGACTGGTGGCTTGTTCTTGTGAGCCTTCCCACGCCGTTAAACAGAGACAAACTTCGCCGCATCTGCCGACGAGGCTCAGCTAGTGCTAACAATAGCAGGTCTGCTGTCAGGCCCAGGGCTAACATTATCTGGAGTGGCCGTCACATCTAATGTAATCCTAGCTGAAAGAAGCTGCTCTAACTCACGGACACGTCTCTCTAATAGAGACGACCTTTTGTAACTATGGAGCAGTCACCACAAACCACCGTTTTAACAAGGCTACTTTGACTGCAAATGTAATAGAGCTGCTAAGCTAGCCTAAGCTCAAAGCTAATAACAAACTAGGAACGAGAGGTTGCCTATTAAACACAAGAGTCGTATGAGAAAGAAAACTAGAGAACTAAAGACAGAAAATAGCTAAATGTGTATGTGGGGGGAGGGGGGAGAAACTTATACAAGACCTCTTTGAAGAAAAAGAATTGTAACGCATGCTGCTGATCGTCACTGCTTCATAAAAACAATTAAAAAAGATGCCCTTGTACACACACATATAGTGAGTGCAACATGGTTTATTAAGATACTTTTATAATGCTATCTACTGTAATTACACCTTTTCAATACTTAGCAATGGTGCATGTTATTTAAGCACAAATGTGAAAAGCCAGAGGGTGCCATCCACTTTGATATAATCATATATAATAAAGAAGCCTGCAAAAAATGGGGGTTTATTACATAAAGGTTTCATCACCCAAATATCACCAACAAGTAAGTGTAAGGCTAAATTAAAAACCGCAAGTATCTTTTCTTCATTCTCTTTAAAACGGTGATTTCAAGCTAAATTATCAGTGGCACAGCAGAGTTGCAAACCTCTCTTGAACACCAGCTAAATAAAATCCAGCTAAATCCCATTAGAAAGATCCAAGTTCACAGTCTTCCAGCCAAGAAGACAACACAGCCACTGGGTCTGACTCCGTTAAGTGGCCTGGAAACAGAGTTGGACTGTGGAAAATGAAATAACGAAAATCCAAGGGGGAGGGGGGGACCACAAGACAAAAACAAAAGAAATGGCGGATGGAGGGAGGCAGGGATGATAAAGAAAAATGAGTGTGAGACTTTCTTTTATTATATGCTTACTTCTTCCATCCTCCTCCACCTTCTCCCCTTCTTCTGCCTCTACCCCCAGCTGAAGCAAGCAGCTGGCTGGCCTGACAAATAGAGAGGGAAAAATAGGTGGAAAATATAGACGGGGAAAAGAATTAAAAGGAACAGAGGAAGAAAGCTATTTGAGGAGGTGATTATGAGGAGCATGACGAATGAAAGGCCATCTGCCTTGGTTGCAGCAGGACCTCTTCCTCAGAGGTTTCCGGGACAGACATTGCCGCTTGTTGCCAGCGTCCATCTTGGATCTACAAGCCTGCCTGCCAGTGGACAAGCCCAGGGTGACCCTGTAAAGCCATGAAACTCCCTCCTCTTTGCCATTTACATTTTACATCTTTGCCAGTGTCAATCACACTGAATGCAATAAAAATAACAGATTAAATATAGGAAATGTCACTAACAGTAACAAAGGAAAGGGTTAGAGCTAGGCTTGGGAATCGCAGAGTAACTCACGATAACGATACTATCACGATACGCTGCCCGCTATAATGATACTATCATGATATGTTGTCCACGATAACAATACTATCACAATACATTGCCTGCTATAACGATACTATCACAACACATTGCCTGCTATAATGATACTATACCGATACTATCATGATATGTTGCCCGTGATAATGATACTATCACGTTGCAGAGTCCATAATAATGATGGTATCATGATTCAGCGATTCTGCGATACTCGATACTTTGCACGATAATCATCTATGATGCATCACGATATCTGTGTAACTGAAGAAGAAAAAATACCCCTAAAAAAGGCAAAAAGCAGCAATTATGTATTTATTCACTGCATTGTGTCAGTTTCACAGAATTTGACAATGGAGACGAAACAATGGATAACAAAGTGCACAGAGTCTTAGCATAGTGCCTCTTTAACACACACACACACACACACACACACACACACACACACACACACACACACACACACACACACACACATACACTTACTGCAGCTTGTCCACGTGTGCTATCATTCCAATGTAAAATAAAATTCTCTGGAAATTTGTTTCCTCTTTGTTCTTCAACTTCTGTATGTTATTGTTGTTTGAGTTTGACTGTTATCAATAAAGTTGGAAAAAATGATCACGGAAAAAAAAGTTTTAATAAAAATATCAATATTTGGCACCAGTATCTCGATAACGTATTGCAAGAGAAAGTATTACGATATATTCCAGTATTTATATTTTGTTCCTTGTCAGAGGCCAACACCTAAATAACATTACATCATTTAAAGTCAGACTAAGTCATCAGATTTGATTTTTAATGTCTAAATAACCATGAACTCAGCACATTAACACAACGACGTTGTTTAGTCTTATTTGTAAATACCTAATGTTGTATCTTTTTAGCACCGTTTGGTACTTGGACAAATCACTGCATGGGTGAGGACATGCATTGACTATATCCTGGAAAACCCTGTTTTGCCCACTTTTGTATTGGGGTGGGTGAGGTTTCCTGACCATAATTTGTCAATCATATACGCTTTCTGAAATCCTTGAACTTTTTCTTTCGTCAGAGTAAAACATTTTGTTTGAACACATTTGTAATGAGGCATAACATTTCACCTCTGTGTAGCTTGTCCAAGTCAGTTGTCGGACACATCTCTAAAAAGTGGCTGCTCTGCACTCTTCCTCATAGAGAGGCGTTGTATTATTTCCCTTTCTTCCATTTTTAACTGAAATATTTTTATTTCCTCCAATTTGATGTCCGTGGCGATAACAAACAAGTAAAGTCAGCTGAATGAAACCAGAAGTAGCAGCTGTTGTTTTTCCTGGCACACAGTCAAGAGGCCTGGAAGGAGAAGAGCATCGATTTTTACTGCAGCATCTCAACGTAGACAGGGAAAAGCCACACAAATGTGAGATTTTACACTTTATTACAAATATTTTCAAACAATATGTTTCTCTTGGGCAACAGAAAAAAGGTTCAAATATTTCAGAAATCTTATCAGAGTGGCACATTTCGTTCTGGAAACCTTACCCGGCCCAAGTCAAACGTGCTGCAAAGTGGGAAAAACAAGTTTTCCAGGAAACTGTAAATGCATCTGTAGCACGGGTGTGAGACTTACACCCATGCTGTGGTGTGAGCTAGTCCCAAATATGGCTATGTGTTTTTACACCTTTAACCATAACTGCTTTCAACCGTCTCAAGCTCTGTGAGGGAGTGGTCAATTCCTCATTAATATTCATGAACTAACATTTAAATGGCAAGTACAAGCAAGAGTGGGGGGGTGGCGGGAATGTTTTCTTTTTTTTCAGTGGAAAAAGACTGCATGACAATTAAAGTAATACATGTTTTGAGAAAATATAAAATTTCAATATTGGTCCATCGGTAAGAAAACCCTCATTTTCTTACCAATCTACCTTTTTCTTTATTTTCATGTTGATTTTCTGGTTTATGCAGCATAAATACTGCTAAGCGTAGGTTTTCTATTTCTAGTGTATCCTAAAATGTTAAGCATGGCAAAAACACTACTAAGGGTTTGGGGTACTATTCCCTGTATAGCTCAATGGTTAGAGCATAACATCAACACTGACATGGTTAGAGGGCTGGACTCCAACTAGGACCACCCATGCTGAAAATGGATGCCTCTATGATTGTCCACCGTGCTTTAGATAAAGACGTCGAGCAAATGCCATATGTGAGCTTACCCTATCTCTCTGGCTTCCTAACACTGAGAAGGTTCCAATGTTGGAGAGGACAGCGAGGACGAGGGTATGACAAGAAGAAGGAGGACAGAAGTGACAAGGATAGAATGAGAGGAGGGGTGAGGAGGAGAAAGGAGGGAGAGGGTGACACACCGCTCTTTTCCCTTTCCATCTGCTCCCCACAGACTGGTGAGGTGAAAGGTGATGATTCCTCACCCTTTCTGTCAACAAGCGTGAACAAGGGGGTTGATGAGTCAAATACACATAAATGCTTGTCTTTACTCACAAATTCCCCCTTGGCAGGTTATTGATTGTGTGTGTGTGTGTGTGTGTGTGTTCAAGCCTGTATCGTATGTGCAAGTGTGAATGATTGCATGCTAGTGTGCCTTTGCTTGTCTCCTTCCAGCTAAAATAAATCTGCAAGTGAGAAAAAACGCCCAACATCAACAGGTTAGAGAGGTCTCTTCTAACATAATTTAACATTGCATAATCTTACATATAATTAATACCCCAAGTAAACATCCTGATGAACGGTGATGTAACCGAGGCCTGGTGTTATGCCCAAAACCAGAGGAGCTCATGTTAAAACCCCAATTATTCCTCTGGCCTGCCTCTCCAGGTTTGTTCTGGAATTTGCTCGGCAGTCCACCCATCACACCGCATTTCCTGTTTCAGTGCCGCCCACGCTAGAGGAGAGGATAGCGCACTCTGCAAGGTGGTTTGAGTGAAAATGTCAAATATATATATAGTCAAATACATTTAGAAAGAGCTCTCACATAAGAAAATCATACTACACACAATTCTTTACAGCGCCACAAAGGACATAAAAATGGAAAACACTCACACAAGCACAAATAACATAGAATGCGCTTGTTGTTTGTCTGCATCTGTCTGAGTGTTGTTCAGTGTGTTGGGGTGTACATGCACTTATCAGTGTGGACATGCTTGTAATGTTATTCCATTGTGTTTGTTTGTCTCACTAAATGTGCGTGTGTGTGCGTGTGTGTGCGTGTGTGTGTGTGCACATGCATGTCTGTGCATTTCTATTAATGGTAGCCTTATATCTCTGATGCTACAACTCTGCAACTACGGTACTGTAGCACACAATTGCATAAATCTGTATTTGTGTAGGTAGGAGTCTGTATGAGTGGGTGTATGATTTTGTGTGCTGGGTGAGAACCTCTCCATCCTTGCCATTGGCTGCTGGAGCCTTTTAGCAACACCGTGTTTGTTCTGCCAACAGCGCATTGCCTCATTGAGAATCCCACTCAAGCAGACAAAGATCTGTATGAGAGGAAGTCATAACAGTTTGGAGCTGGATACTCACCAGACTTCTCTGAGTGTGTTACCGTCTTGAAAAAAAAGAATCTGTGGGCCACAGATCCCCTTAACCAGATGCTGTTATGTGTTGCTAATTGTGTATTTGTATCCGAAAAATTAAGGCATAGCAGCTCTCAAGCCTTCATTTGTGGAGCATACTTTACTACCACCCACACAGTCAAGCAAATTTATGGATTTATCCATTATAGAAATTAAGCTTTTTATTGCATGGTTGCCGAATTATTTGGCAAATGCAGTGTCTTAGATGCGAAGCGCTTCTGTTGTTGAGTCCAAGTAAGTAAGGCCCTTCATGAATTTGCATTCGGTAAACTTGGGCCATGTGTCAACCAGAGACCTGTGAGTAAGGACTTCCTCCATTATTGTTTCGTACTCTATGGAAAGGTCGAGGTTTGAATGCTCTTGACCCAATGCAGGAACCTGACATTATTTTAGGGCCTAGTGCGTTGAGTACTCCTCTTTCCTCCAGACCTAAAATTATTTCCATTTCTGCTGAAGAAGCGCACATCAATGTCACTTTTAGTTCTACCAAACGATAGAAACCACTGAAATGACAAACCTGAAAATGTAAATCCTGAGGCTATACAACACAACAATACATAATTTAACTGAGACAATAGTCCCACTATTAATGCTCTCCAGATTGTGGGTAACGTGGGATAAGTGGTGGCAGTAGTAGCCTAGAAAGGTCAAAAGACCTCCTGATATGAAAGTCCATCCATCCATCCATTATCCAAACTATTTATCCTGCTTACAGGGTCGCGGGGATGCTGGGGCCTATCCCAGCAGGCAGCAGGTGGGTCTCCCCACCTGCCGCCCAATGACTACTGGGATATGAAAGTCCCTGTGTGAAATAATGGCTTATGTCAAAGCAAGTCAATTTGTCTGTACACCCCTAAATCATTTACTTCCCAGAAGGCATTACAGTCACATTACTATGGGTATAATATCTAATATATAATGTGTATTAAAAAAGAAATGGTCTACATTGCAAAACATAGATTGAAACCTCCATATTAGCTTCAAGTGAAAGCGGTGTCATTATCAAACGGAAGTTTGACAGACAAATCTAGTGCTGAAGAAATAGTCAATTAGTCAATAAGTCAATCAACAGAAAATCAATCAATTACAACTTAGTCACCTACGACCTAAGATTTGCTTGCCTTTCTCCTCTTCATACTGGGTGAATAGTTTGTGGCCACTGGTTAGACTGAGTAAATAGGTTTTAGAAATCATGTTGGGTTTTGGGATCTCCTGATGGCCATTTGTCATTATTTTTGACTTTATAGACTAAATGATTAATAAAAAAAAATCAACAAAATAATCAATAATGAAACACGAAGGACACAGCCAATCTCTGAAATATGCAAAAAAATAAAAAAAATAAAAATAAAATAAGTTTGCTGGTTAACAAATTTTGTAAAATATTTAAATATCAGAACCAGAATACCAACATTATCTTTAGGATGCCAACACAGTCATAAAAACACATTCAAAAGCATGCACAGACCTACACACATAAACAGAAATACATATGTTGGACACACACACACACACACACAAACACACACACACACACAGAGTCTATGTCTTATTCCTGTCCTCCGTGGCGCTGACGGGGGCCCAGTCTGTCTGTGTGTTACACTATCACTGTTACTGTTATCTCCCTGCCCCAGCAGGAGAAGGAGGCTGGCATTAGCACACCAATTTAAATGCCAATATCTGGTATTATTGCTTATCATACACACTGCAGTCTGCAAAATATAAATGTACGCTATATGATATTTTTGTCATTAGATGCATAATTAGTCTAAGTTGCTCAATGTCACGTTAGGAAAACTTTATGCATTTTACCACGCAGCAGGAATTCAAGTGTGGTTGTGTTTACGTGGGAAGCAGATGTAGGAAGGAAGCTAGCATGAGATATTGCTATTTCAAATACAGAATAGAAGTGTTTGGTGTCTATTCTAGAATAAAACATCAAACGTGTATGACATTCCATTCCTCTTCGGTATTCTCTGTGCAACCTCTCCCCATCACCTCTCTAAGCCAGGCAAATGAAACTCAGATTGTCTTGTCCCTCCCTCTGAGCATAAGTAAATTAACTTCGGGGACATTTGATAAATAGCTTGCGAATATTTCTTTCCGGTCATTGATAATTGATGGATAGCGGTAAAGTAAGATATACATTGGAGACATTTTTTTCCTGTTCCTGACAATGTTAGCTATTTGGGGACGACTACGAGAAGACTCATGGACTGCATCAGCTGGGTTTGTTTTACACTGCTGATGAGCAGTGAACTGGGCATCACCTCAAAGCTATAGTATTTTGCTTGGGGAGACTTTATTTTTTCACTTTACGGAGAACTGAGTAGCAGTTAATGACAGGTCATCCATGATCTTTGGCCTCCTGGGACTTCTATAGTAACTACTAAGACCATACGTTTAGCTTTGCAAACAAAGTTGTAAACTACTAATTAAAATACTGCTTAGCAGTTTAGTACTGCAGGAGGGAACGCAGGTTTATGTGGTGTAGCCACCTCCTGCACACTGAGCACTCGTTAACACAGCCGTTATTCATTGTCTATATAGTAAAACAACAGTGAGGTGCGGAAGATAGCGAGTGTGGTGAAAACAACATGTCACATTACCTGCGGCGATTCTTCACTTGAAAATACTGATAAAAGCGAAGGTCCTCCCAGTGGCAAGGAAAATATCTTCCATATGCCGTTCTTTTCCAAAGTTTTGGAGTGAAAAAGAATCAAAGTTTTTCATTCAACAACTCAAATGACCTCAATCAGAACATTCTAGAATCACCATCCAGTGGTGGTTAAGTAATGAAGTAAAAATACTTCGTTACTTTACTTAAGATTTTTTTGGGGGGGATCTGTACTTTACTTGAGTATGTTTTATTTGTGCCTACTTTCACTCTTACTCCACTACAATTTTAAAGACAACTTTTACTTTTTACTCTGATACATTTCCGCATGCTGCCGCCAAGTATTTGTTTCCTTGGCATTCCAAACCAATGAAAAATTTTGTTTTCTTTTGAAAAGAGCACACAAGCTCTTTGCCAGGACACTAATTCCGCTTGCCCAGTCTGCACACGGTTGCTACCATGTTAGATGACAGCAGAATTGGCCTTCTTAAACACACCCCTTCCTGCCTCAGTAGCATGTGAGAGGCTGTTTAGTATCGCAGAACTTCTATTTAGCCCCAAGAGAGCCAGGATGGACTCCAGCAATTTTGAAAATCAGCTTCTGCTGAAGTTGAACAGAGCTTTTACAGCTTTAAATAGCAACGTCTTACAAATGAGCTGGCCAGTCAGATTCTGTGTAGCTTAATAGTATCTTTGGAAGATATTTCAAGTTAAAGGGATGGTTCACCCTCATTGAACAATTCTTAAATAGTTGTCTTCCCTTGCATCTTTCATGCAGCTAATGTTATGAAACATGGCTACTGCAAGTTCAACCCCTATACTGCATTAAGGTGCTTCATTGTCCCTTATGATTGCAAATCTAACAAATTCTTATTTGCAGTGTTCTAATCTTAAATACTTATTCACAGTGTGAGAGGCAAGATTGAGATGGTTTGGACATGTGTGGAGGAGAGATGCTGAGTGTATTGGGAGAAGGATGCTGAATATGGAGCTGCCAGGAAAGAGGAAAAGAGGAAGGCCAAAGAGGAGCTTTATGGATGTGGTGAGGGAGGACATGCAGGTGGCTGGTGTGACAGAGGAAGACACAGAAGACAGGAGGAAATGGAAACGGATGATCCGCTGTGGCGACCCCTAATGGGAGCAGCCAAAAGTAGTAGTAGTAGTTGTTGTGATCTGCAGGATAGTACTACTGTAGGATTTTAATTAAATCGGGGGGGGCATGGACTGTCATTAATATTCAATTAAAGTATTGCATATCACTACCACAACAATTGGTCTGCTTAATTATGGCTATTTACAGTTAATTATACTATTTACTTTTTACATTTGGTACTTAAGTGCATTTTAAATCGCACACTTTTGTACTTTTACTCAAGTGGTGTTTGAATGGGGAACTTTCTATTTTTACTGGGGTCATTTTTTAATTAGGTATCTATACTTTTACTCGAGTATAGCTTCTGAGTACTTTTACCACCTCTGTCATCATCCAATCAGAACCTTCTTCTTTTTCTTCTTGGTCCCCTTTTTCTTAGGGGTCGCCACAGAGGATTTTATAGTTTCCATCGTACCCTGTGAGGGCAGACAAAACAATGGCGGTCGTTTTTAACCCAGGCCTTGACCAATCCAGTATGAAACCTCGACCGATCCGGTATAGTCTTGTCAAGCCACATAATGATTTGGGGAAATTCTACATTGGATGCCCTTCCTAACACGACCACTAACCCTATGGATGGGGGCACAGGTAAAGCACTGGATGTCATCCCAGTATTCATGGACTTGCGCCCATGCCTGTCGCCTAAATTAGAACATTCTAGAATATTCAGTTCAATCTCCCCACAGACACAATTGGCCGTGTCTGAGGGTGGGAAGCCGGATGTGGGTATGTGTCCTGGTCGCTGCACTAGTGCATCCTCTGGTCAGTTGAGACGCCTGTTCACGGGGGAGGGGGAACTAGGGGGAATAACCTGATCCTCCCACACGCTACGTCCCCCTGGCAAAACTCCTCACTGTCAAGTGAAAAGAAGCGGCTGTCGACACCACATGTGTCGGAGGAGACATGTGGTAGTCTGCAGCCCTCCCCGGATCGGCAGAGGAGGTGGCACAGCTACAGGGATAGCTTGGAAGAGTGGGGTAATTGGCCAAGTGCAATTGGGGAGCGACTCTCCTACCTAAAATGACCATGGGTGGTCAAAATGACCGTCAGTTTTTAAAATCTATATTCTGCCAAGATAAATACCCAATTGAGATATTAATGCATTGCATATGTTAGTATGTCTGTCAGGAAACAACTGACGAAAAATTAACATTTTAACAACTAAAATACTATTTTTAAACAATTTAACCTGCAAAGAAACATGGTCGAACTTGAACAGCAACATTTAAAAAGTGAAAATATTACCTGAAAAACAAAACGGTCAACACATATTGCTAATCTAACAAACGTAACAAGGCCTATAAAACATGAAATGTAAAAAAAAAAGAACTGAAAATAAATATTGAAACAGTCCCAAATGACGACCGGAACTTAAAAATACTAGAATGACCATGGTTTTTAAACTCTATATTCTGTCAAGATAAATACCCAACTGAGATACTAATGCATTGCATCTGTTAGTATGTCTGTTAAGAAACGACTGACACCAAAATTAACATTTTAACAACTTTAATACTAATTAACAAACAATTTAAAATCGCCGCTGTCCAACGCCTGTAAATACTGCAACGCCCCGGTGGTAGTCATGTAGCATCTGAAATGGCGGCTGTATCCAGACATGTTGGCAATAATCAAAAATCAAGTTTAGACTATTACTCTGCACTGGAGAACGCTAGTGTGTTTCTAGGACAGAGCAATGAACTTCACGCAGGAAATGACGCGACCAACACGTGTCATAAATAGTGACATGATGCGTAAGATAACACGCAAATTACTTGCGGTCATTTTGAACGCTAATGGTCGTTTTAGGTAGATCTTGTAACTTTTTTGTGCAGTTGATCTAAAACTCATTTTAATGCAAATACGTGCATTCAGGGAGCGGCACATCTGTATCTTTTTTTCCCACAAAGTTATTAAACTTTGAAAATCCAAAATTACCGCCTTGATTGTTCTAGTATTGCAAAAAAAATAAAAAAAATCTAGGGCTGCCACTAGCGATTATTTTTACTATCGATTAATCTACCACTTTTTTTTCAGGTTAATCAGTCTATAAAATGTCATAAAAAATGTCAAATGCCCATCACAAGTTCCCAGAGGCCTAGGCAATGTCTTATAATGGTTGACCTGTTCTGATCAGCAGCCTGTGCTCATGTTCAGAGGTACACCACAGCTCTTTTGAGGTATTAAAACTCTAAAGTTGACTTCTGTTCCTCTGCTCGTCTCTGTTCTTCCACCATATTGGTGACTACTTTGTGTGGCTATTCCGCTGTTGGCATATTGATGACCGGCTCTTGTTGCTTTGGTTTAAATCTGCTGAGCGAATGAGCAACAAATGATGACCCTGCCAGCCAAGGCTGATTGACGAGCAACTGTTGTTCTGACATAAAAACTTAATGAAATAAACAAAAGCGCCATTCAGCAAACTGCTTCTTGGAAATGATTAAGAAGTTATGGAAAATTTAAATGAATAAATACGCTTTTGTGAATTAATGAAACATAAAAATAAATAATACGCTGTAAGGATTAAATGGAATTAAAATTAGTGTTAAAATTACAGATAATTATTTCATTGCATATCTATTTATCTCATTGTTTTCTTATCTAATTTGGTCACATTTGGTCTATAAGTTACAAATTTAAAAAAAAGAAATTACTGTTGTTTGTTTCCACATCTTTCTATCATTTTGTTTTAGACCACAGAAACAATTTGGTTTATCAATACTCTAAGCTTCTGAATGCTGAGGGCAGTTAATACACCAGGCCACTCAGAGTAACTTTGGTTAACTCTGTTTAAATGTAGAACAAACAAACATGCTTGTGTTTAAAACGAGAGCTGTCAAAATACCTTTCAGAGAAGAAGAGATGACCTTAGCTAGAATTACTTATCAAGGCCGTGTGTGTGTGTGTGTGTGTGTGTGTGTGTGTGTGTGTGTGTGTGAGCGTGTGAGCGTGTGAGCGTGAGAGAGAGATTGTGGGTGAGACTGCACATGTATGTGTGTCGTTACGTGTACATGCTCATTTGTGTGTGTGTTTTGTGTGTATATTTGTCCATGGGTGTGTGTGTGCATGTACGAATGCATGCAAGTGTGCATGTGTGTGTATTTGTGTGGGTGTGTATTTTCAAGCAAAAGTATAAGAATACCAGAAAAAGGAGGCCAGCTCAAAGTTTCAGTTTATAAAAGATGAGCAAATTCTCACCATCAATCACTGGTTAGTCAAACACCGTCCCACTTTTATTCTGGTAGAAAAATACCCCCCCCCCCACCTCCTAAAGAACTTTCAATTTTCAAGGTCATTTTTACACGTGGACAAAGTTTTCACTATCGACTCTCAACTGGACACATGCCTGCCGACTCAATGTGTGCTCAGCAACTCAAAGAGGCAAACACTTCCATCCATCCATCCATCCATCCATCATCCAAACCGCTTATCCTGCTCAGAGTCGTGGGGATGCTGGAGCCTATTCCAGCAGTCATTGGGTGGCAGGCGGTGAGACACCCTGGACAGGCCGCCAGCCCATCACAGGGCTGATCACACACACACACACACACACACACACACACACACACACACACACACACACACACACACACACACACACACACACACACACATTCACACCTAGGGACAATTTAGTATGGCCGATTCACCTGACCTACATGTCTTTGAACTGTGGGAGGGAACCGGAGCACCCGGAGGAAACCCACAGACAAGGGGAGAACATGCAAACTCTACACAGAGGACGACCCGGGACGACCCCCAAGGTTGGACTACCCCGGAGTTTGAACCTAGGGCCTAATGGTAAAAACGTCTTCCCCCAAATGGGGCAACTACATTATGATAATACTGTGGCTATTAAAACTCTACACACTTGGCAGGTTTTTGTGATTTAACTAACTTATGCAACCAGGTTATTGTAAGTTTTGTATTTTTCTTTTTTCCCCTAAAATGTTCCTGATTTGTTTTTAACTATATTTTTATAGGTTGCAATTTAAAAAAAATGGAAAAACTTCTGCCATGATTTATCTTGGTTTCATAATTTTTTTAAATCACAAAAACCTGCCAGTTTAACAGGGGTGTGTAGATTTTTTTATATGCACTGTAAACTACTATGGCTGATACATTCCCAGTGTTATTTTATAGGCACCTAGATTTTTTTATACAAAATATGGCAGCAGTAGCTCATGGGGTAGAGCAGGTCTTCTGTGGAGGGTTGCCAGTTCGATCCTCGCATTAACGTCAATGTGTCTCTGAGCAAGACACTTAACCCCTAACTGCTCCTGAATAGCTGGTTGTTACCTTGCATGGTTGACACCACCATCGGTGTGTGTTTGCGTGTGTGTGTGTGTGAGGCATTAATTGAATGTAAAGAGCTTTGAGTAGCTGTTGCAGCTAGAAAAGCATTATATAAAATATAGTCCATTTACAACCTTCAAGTGATAGTTAACCTTAGTAAGTAGCTAGTAGAGTTGACTGACTTATTGGCAAGTGCAAATAGAGAGTAATTGAATTTTGTAATCCATCCATCCATTATCTGAACCGCTTATCCTGCTCTCAGGGTCGCGAGGTGCTGGAGCCTATCCCAGCAGTCATTGGGCAGCAGGCTGGGGGGATACCCTGGGCAGGCCGCCAAGCCATCCAGGGCCGACACACACATACACACACCCATTCATACCCAGCGACAATTTAGTACAGCCAATTCACCTAACTTACATGTCTTTGGACTGTGGGAGGAAACCGGAGCCCCCGGAGGAAATACACACAGACACTGGGAGAACATGAGGACTGTTTTCAAAAAATCTTAACGTTCAATTTTTATGATAGCACACAACTGTTATTTTTTCAGCACAAGTGTAACTAACAGTGTTATTACAGAAATTATAATAGTTCAATATGCTCTTCAATAATAACAAATGTTAACAATTACAATTAAATGTTCCTGAAACTGTCGTGTTTCATGAATCTTCTTTTCACTATGTGATCCACTACGTGATCTTCTGTTCACTATGTGTGCTCTGTATATCACTTTTCTTCCACAAAGAGAATGGGCCAGATCAGGATCAGAAACGATTTTATTGTCATGCACATTACAAGGACTATGAATTTTACTTGGCGTTGTTGGTTTGATTAACATTTTGAAACTGTGCAAACTAAGGCTGTCCCGATCCGATCCACGGCATCGGTATCGGGTCGATACTGGCTCAGAATGCTGGATCGAATATCGGAGGGGAGGGGGAAAAACATGATCCGATACCTATCCGATACAATCCACGGGGAAATCTAGTTTAAACTATCGCCTAAATGCTTAGACAGTATTTCTTCTTCTTCCTCTCTCGGTTTACTGGCGGATCGCAAACAACTTTACGGTGAATACCGCCACCTACTGTACAAGAATGTGTAACATCTTCTTTCAATGGCTTCTTCATTAGCATAGCACGTCCCGTGCCGCGCGCGCGGTTAAGCGGCGCAGCGTGTCAAGCGATACAACAGCAGCAGTAGAATTAGCCGCAAGTGTATGAACGTTAACTACATGTGGAATAGTCATGTAAGTGGTGTGGAAGTATTTCAGAGGAAACAAATCAGAGAGCCGAATGCAACATTTAAAAATAAAGCAGCTGGGTCAGTAAAGCCAGTTTAAACTGTGTTTGTTAATGTTATTATTTGGAATGTTATACATATTTAAGTTGTGTTTTACAGTGCCATTTGCACATAGCTGCACTGTAAGGGATAGTTTTGTATGCTTTTTTCCCCCCACAACGCTGAATGCTGATTGTTTTGACTTTAAACCTGTTCGCTTTAAGTACTTCAGTACCTGTTTTTTGTTTTTGTTTTTGTTTGTAGTGTTTGAATAAAGGAAAGGTGGCAGTCTTTCGTAACCAACTGTTGTTGTGGACTATATACTGGGGAAGTATTTATTTGTTCTCCATTTGAGTGAGATGTTTCTAGGTTGGTAATTGGCTATCATAAGCAAAGTGCTTCCATGTATTTTTTATTATTATTATTATTTATACATGCAGGTGGCTGGCGTGACAGAGGAAGATGCAGAGGACAGGAAGAGATGGAAACAGATGATCCGCTGTGGCGACCCCTAACTGGAGCAGTTAAAAGTAGTAGTAGTAGTAGTAGTAGTAGTACAAGAGTAAAACAAAATATCATATTGATATCGGTATCAGCAGATAGACAAAGCTTTGGTATCGGTATCAGAAGTGAAAAAGTGGTATCGGGACATCTCTGGTGCAAACCATCATTCAGTGCTAAAAATCTACTGTTGAGATTTGCTATAAGGATGTAATGGGCATTCTGTGGGACAGGCAGGAGGGAATGGGTCGGTCAAACTTTTTTGGGCCTCAGCCATTCGCATACGCATTTATAGGAGTTACCCTTTTCAAAGATCAAATTATCAGGAGGAGATTGTGATGAACAGACATGATTAATCAAGGCTGTTGCTATTCACAGCCTTGGCGCTATTTGATGCCTCTAAAACGCATGTCTTAACTCTCGCTGCTGCTGAGAGCGTGTCAGAAAGGAAAGGGCTTTATTCATCACAAATGAATTCATTTACAATGTAAGAAGAAAACTTTTATGCGAACTCAACACTTGTCAATTTATATTGTTCTTGAGTTGATGGAGGAAAGCAAAGAACATCTGGAGCCACAAGTGGTAGGCTGTCAGGGCCATCAGGGCCTTCTCTGCTGGCCCTGTCAAAATCAAAAATCACACTTTGTTTTTGGATATTTAAATTGAAATGTACCTGAAATGTGTCTGAATTCGTTTACTTGTTTTCTCGTGGGGCAGAGCTGGGATTTCCTGTCATCTAAACACATCACAGCTCCTTAGACGAGCACTAGTTTGTACTGCTAGCCTTCACTGAAGCTGCAAATCAATCGTACCTTTGATATGTGGTGATGAACGCCCCAAGGGCCCCGTGACGTATCCGTGCTAGCCCTCCGTGTCATCATCAACTTCGAGCTTCAGCCTTAAACAGGTTGTGAATGAACTAAGCCACGGACTGAACTGGAAGAATACTTACTGGAAGAATTTTGCACGAGAAGGCTGCCTGCCACAAGTCTCTCAAGTGAGGTGGAAATTCGACTCCAGGTTGATGTGCACATTTATCTTATTGAACAGAAGCCGGTACACTAATATTGTGGTTGTACTTTATTGAATTTGTTGAAGTTGTGCAAGTGACTCATGAACACTGTTACATCAACTGTGGAAACTTGTCAGTTGTTTTTGTGCCATGTGGTGTGCGTGTGCAATCTGGTTGCTGAGTGACATAAAGGAAGATCTGATGGTGATGCTGCAATAGCTGCTATAGTGCACAGGGGTGTGTGTGTGTGTGTGTGTGTGTGTGTGTGTGTGCTCATTGTAGTTGTTGAAGATCAGATGTCTTGTTGGCATTGATGCAGTAGTGCATATAGTGTGTGATGGTGTATTTTGTATGTGGCTGTGTTGGCTTATTGGCACCCATATGAGAAATGTTTGTGTGTGTGTGTGGGGGGGGGTGCAGTTCCTTAAAGGCCCTGACTGAAACCCCATGGCACACTACTGCAAACAAAAAAGTAGTCATTCAATTCTTGCAATAACAAAACTCTTGGCCACACTTCATTTATTTGCTTCTGGTTAATTTCGACAAATGGCACAATCTGTAGTTGGATTGTCACAGTCAGTATTACCACTCACACTGCTGCAAATCCTTAAAACTCTAAAGTGAGGAGTGCAGAATCATATACAGCTCCCAAATCAATGTGATGCTATCAACACAACCAAACAGGAGTTTTAAAATACATATAGCAGAGTTCCCAAATGTAGCGGCAGCATTTGAAGGTACAAGTGTGCAAAAAGTTACAGAAAGTTGAATCAGTTCATATGGACACAACGTTTATTGAGAGAGAAACGTTTCATCACTCATCGAAGTGACCTCTTCAGTCTAAACTGACTGCAGGTGTCCCCACCCTTATAAACAATACAGTGGTATAATGACCGAAACCAACGAGCTGTTTCATATGCAAATTGCCATGATCATTAACTAGAGTTTCAATGCCCATGTGTACTAGTCACAGAGGATTGGGGAATAGTTGCAATCACAGCATTGTAAGATGGCGACAGATGTACTCTTACCCCCCCCCCCCGCCCGGTTCAGCGATGGTCATTCCCTCTTCAAGTTAATGGTATAAAAACCTAAACATATGGCAGTAAATATGACTATTTATCCTTGAATACTGCATGTTGCACTTAGCAGTCTATCAATTCAACTACCCAAAAATGTCAAGCAAAACAGTAAATATCTCCACTACTGCGGAGCAACAAAAATGTCACTTTTAGTCATCATCAGTAATGGAATCCTTTGAGGTTAGACCAGTGTTTCTCAACCCAGTCCTCAGGGAACCCTTATCCTGCAGATTTTCATTGTAACCCTGCATAGGTAGCCCTGCTTGTACTATGACTATTGACATACAAATAACGCTGTCTGTCAATTATTAACTGACAGACAGTGTATATTCAAGTTTTTTGAAAAACTTGAAAATATGACTTTGGCCAATATTTTAAGAAGGTGACGATATGAAAACAGTGAGGCTTCACGCTTCCCTGGTCAAGGTTTGGTCACCCTCATATTTCACTACCAAGCATTATAGGGCGTACGTACACACACAGACATAAAGACAGACAGAATCAAGAGAAAAAGGGATTCATCCACTCCAGCCAGCAGTAACAGAAACAGTGACTCAGTGGCTCCGAACCCTTGTTGTCCACTTTGACAGTTAAATACACTGGTGAATGTACACTCTGATCGAAGGCATGTAACTGTCATGCAAAGAGAACCCCTTGGCAAACAGATGTGAATAGACGCAGAGAGCCTTGTGAGTGGGTTGTTGTGCAGAGAAATAGACAGACTATGGTAAAATCACAAAGTGAATCAATAGTCCAGGTGCGCTCCAGTCAGAAAAAGTGGATGTGAAGCAAAACTGTACGAACGAGTGTGCAGAGGGTTCATTTTGACTCGACCGCTCAAGGACACTTAATTAATCTCAGGTTTTGCAACTCTCACAGGTGTGTCACTTTAACAAATAAGCAGACAATTGTCTGGCCTTTGTAGATGCAGGGAAGGGATAATGCGTTGTACAATTCACCATGTGCCAGTGATTTTAGGGAGAAAAAAATGCAAACAAGTATAAACATTATACAAACACTATACAGTCATGGTCATATGGTTTTATATATTGCTATGTATGGACATGTATTAATTTGTACAGTTGTATCATTTTGAAAAACAAACTCTAGTCATACACATCTTGAAGATGGGATCCACTAAAAAGATATTGTAGGTACCAAAAGCTGTATTCATGAATTAATCTACTTAAGACTACATGTCTATCTCAAGCATTCCGATCACTCTCCAAATACTTGATCTACAGCATGATGCATAGATTCACTACAGACATGTCATATTTTACCCCATTTATCATCTATCTAGCCATACATCAGCCATCTATGTATTCATCAATCTAGCCATCAATTTTCTCTCTCCCACTTTTTCTTCACTTTCTTCCTTTCTCTTTTTCTCTTCTATTACTTTCTTTCACCCTGACACTCATTTGTTCATTCTCGATCTCTCAACCCCTCTGTGTGCACTTTCTCTTTCCTGGTCTATCTCACTCTCTACATAAAGGAAGGCAGCAGTAGGAGGGGAGTGGTCCTTGTGAGTCTGTGACATGATCCTGATTGGACAAGATGCTGCAGAACCAGATCAAAGTAGTCTCGAGTGTTTTGCCCTGGAGCACAGACAGCAGAGGAAGCCCACACTGGCAGCCTTCGACACAACACTCACCATAGGCTGGTTGTGTGTGAGTGTAAGACAAGGAAAAATCTGGTGTGTAAATGCAAGTGACAGTGTGTGTGTATATGTGTGAGTGTGTGTGTGAGAGAGAGAAAGAGAGAGAGTGGGGGGGGGTGCAAGAGAGAGAGAGAGAGAGAGAGAGAGAGAGAGAGAGAGAGAGAGAGAGAGAGAGAGAGAGAGAGAGAGCATGCTCACATTTCAGTATGTGTGTACCTGTATGTCTTCCTGCATATATGCATTGCAGAGACAGAAGAACCAGTAGATAATCCCCGACGCATTTAGTAACCCAATTTTGTGCCGTGAGAGAGAGAATCCTGCTATGGCAGTGTCTTCTCTCCCACCCTGCTAACGGACAGCGTAACAGGCAGTTACCGTCTTGGTCCTGGGACTTAAGAAATGTAAACTCTGCTGCAATGCCAAGAAAGACAGCTGCTGTGACACCAGCCAGCTGTTCCTAATGAATGATTGTAATGTCAGCATCAATAAATCTATCCGTAAGATGAGAACAGAGCTTCATATTTTAATAGCAAGTGTGTAGTTATGTTAGCTGGATACCTCGACATGAAATTAAAAGGTAACTTTTTTGCAAGACTTGGGCTATGTATGAGTACCCACTCCCTTCAGATAATTTGCCAATGGCAGCATCTCTTCTTGATTTATACAGTTGTGGTGTCCAACCACAGCAGGCTCGTGTTTAATCAAAATAACAGTGTAATTTAGCGAAATGTCTCCCCAGTCCACAGGAGGCGACCTATTGAGCCGTCCAAGGCCACAGATATACTACCCGTCACCCAGCACAATTAAAGAATAAAAAGACTTGACTCAAGGCATTTTTGTGTTAAATCCCGACTTACATATGTAAAATGTAATATCTGAAAATTAGGTTTTCTGCTGTTCGATGTATCATGAAAACCACTATGTTCTCATATTTTGGTCTTACATCAAGCAATTCCTGTCACTGCTGCATTTCAGATGATGGTTTGGTCATAATTAGACTTAATGAAAAGCTAAAGCCATGACCAGACCGGCTTTGTGAACTGCGAAAATGTATAACCAAGCCATGTGATATTAAAACTACAGCTCAAACAAAGACAATTTCCTTTGCTAAAATGCAAATGAATTCCAAGCCGAACATATCTTCCTGAGCCTGGAAGAGCCCAACACCCACTGAAATGGGCTGGATCAAAAGAGGTAGCTCCAAAACCGTTCTCTCTCTCTCTCTCTCTCTCTCTCTCTCTTCTCTCTCTCTCTCTCTCTCTCTCTCTCTCTCTCTCTCTCTCTCTCTCTCTCTCTCTCTCTCTCTCTCTCTCTCTCTCTCTCTCTCTCTCTCTCTCTCTCTCTCTCTCTCTCTCTCTCTCTCTCTCTCTCTCCTCTCTTCTCTCTCTCTCTCTCTCTCTCTCTCTCTCTCTCTCTCTCTCTCTCTCTCTCTCTCTCTCTCTCTCTCTCTCTCTCTCTCTCTCTCTCTCTCTCTCTCTCTCTCTCTCTCTCTCTCTCTCTCTCTCTCTCTCTCTCTCTCTCTCTCTCTCTCTCTCTCTCTCTCTCTCTCTCTCTCTCTCTCTCTCTCATTTTGTGCTCTCATTCCAAAAACCTTTATCTGAACAGTCTTACTTTTGGATAATGAACATTCTTACTACTGACACTACTTAACTATTCTTATATCCAGATGCGGTTACAGAAAAGCTCTGATCTAGCACTATTCGTACTAAAAGCACTGCAAGCTATATTATTCTCTGTATCTCTACAAAGGCGAGTGTTCTGCTTTGGGGCGATGTACAACTCGCCACTCTTATGCTTGCTTTGAGATAGCCGGCACAAAGCCCACAAAGAATCTACCTCCAAGACAACCAACCCATGCTGGCAGTGCCAGCCAGCCTTCGAATAATAAATAAATCTTCAGATTAATACGCTGACATCCATTCCTGCTAATGCACAGAAATAATTAACTTTGTGGCAATTTGGAGAGTAATGCTTTTCAAAAGTTTTATTACAATGTCAACCGAGGGTGCTCTTATTAGTTTGTAATAGTATTAAGAGCATTAGTTATTTCTCTTAGCTACTATTTGTGGGTTTCTGAATAGGGAATTCAACTTCGGGCACATCGCTACTGACTGGTTCTAACCAACGACAACACCACCGATCTAGCCCGGTTGTGTTCACCACGGCCAGAAAACCCCCTTCTAACAAATGGACATGAGGTTAAAAACAATCCTCCAGGCTTAATGTGCAATTCATTGTGAGAATTGGAGCAAAATAAATTCCTCTCTGTTCTCTACTTTGACAGTTTGATTTATTAGTCAGGTGTCTTCATCAAAGTCTCGATCTGAGCCGCTAACTCGACACAATGTGGCGTTTGTTACATGTGCTGTCATAATTTGGGTCATATGTTGCCGATCATATACCTTCATGGTCCTTTTGTAGCTTTTATACTAATTTGCCATTCATTTCCTCAATTTCTTCACCTTCCTGCACTGGGCCAAGGTGAAGGGTCAGAGTTCAGAGCAGGCCTCTGGAGCTGGATGGACATCGCTAGGCCTCATGCAAGGGTGGGCAAAAAGACTGGGTATTTAAGAAATCTTAAGGCATTCACCACTGTTTTCTGATTTGAATTTATTCTTTGGTTAGATCAACATGAACAGCCATGCAGACCTGCCTTACACAGATGCAGATGAACAGCCCTCTTGCTCTGCCAGAGATCTAGAAAAGTGAAAAATGTCCAAAATCCTTTTGAGACTTGGATGAATATATTTAGGATTAAACAAATATAAAAAATGATGGGCCTTTACATAAATATTGCATAATCATTGATGACTAAAATATTTCGGCCATGCTATGCGTCATAACACCTGCAGTATTGTGAAAAATATGCTGCAAGGCAAAGCTCAAGGCAAAAGGTGACGAGGCAGACCAGCAATCTTGTACATGGACAATATCTCAAACTGGACAAAAATGGGTAGAACAGAAGCCATCAGTGTGAGGAGAGAGAGCAATGGCAGACAGTTGTTGAGCATGTTTTTCGGCGGCCAACATCACAGCTGATGATGCTGACCGACCGACCGACCGAATCATTCTGATAATTCTAGAATTTAAAAAATAAAGTTAACACACTGACAGAAATCTCTGGCTCAGATAAACTGAAACCAATAAGACCTGGCTCTAGAAAACACTTCCTTTCCACAGCACTTTGATTTTTGAACTTGTAAAAGTCAAATTAAGAACAAGTAACACACAACATTCAAGGTTTATATATAAGTACCAACTGCTGCAAATGAGAATGGCTTGTGAATCCAGCAGCGATTTATCTTATGCAGTTCTCACACAAATAAATCCTAACAGATATATAGACAGAAACTTGGCGACTGTTCTCACATGGTCTTTTTCTTTTCTTGCTTGAGGAGAGCGGGATGGATGCTTGCTAAACTAGCGTAGTACCACTCTCTGGCCACCCCGGAGTGTGTCTGATGGATGTGTGACACTTTCCCCTCATAAACATGTAAACATATTTCTTAATACTGGTCAAATACATTGAACCCTTAAGATGATTTTTCTATTGGGCCTGGATAGTGTTTTTTAGCTCTGGCGATATCAGTCCAGTGATCGTAATATGTTTTGCCAAGGAGCTCCAGCTGGCCCTGAGGAGAGCGGCATGATGCCAGGCTGGGCCGGCTTCTATCACTCCCACACAGAGGACTGAGCCTGGCAGCGGGGGTCAACTTAGGGCTCGCTTGCCAAGAGCTGGACCCGGAGGAGTACTCAACATGAGACCTTATGCAAGAGGAAGAGGAGAGTGAGCAGGGGAGGAAGAGCTGCACCGCTACAATGCAACAAATGTTCTCACGGCAAAATGTAGCCAAAAAAAAAAAATAACATCGTCAAGTAAGACAATCCCCAAAATATGCAAAACACCCTGCCATTGTGAGAGGAAGGAGAGAGGCAAGGCAGGTTTATTTGTAGAGGACGTTTCATACACAAAGGCAATTCAAAGTGCTTTACATACGACATACAGAGACAAATGTTAAATACTGAATAAGATAAAAAGAAGATAAAAAAACTGATTAAAAGATGGAAATGTGGAGGAATAAAATATTCAGAGCTGGTAAGAATAAAATAAAAATAAATACATAAATAAATGGCTACTCAGATGGAGACAGCATTCAAGTAAAACAAACTGAATTGCAGTCTACACATGCAGCTATCCCCCCCTTTTTTTTTATTCTCCAATTGTATCCAATTGCCCAATTGTACTTGGCCAATTACTCTATTTTCCGAGCCATCCTGGTCACTGCTCCACGCCCTCTGCCGATCCGGGGAGGGCTGCAGACTACCACATGCCTCCTCCAATACATGTGGAGTCGCCAGCCACTTCTTTTCATCAGAAAGTGAGGAGTTTCACCAGGGGGACGTAGCATGTGGGAGGATCACGCTATTCCCCCCAGTCCCCGAACAGACAACCCAACCGACCAGAGGAGGTGCTAGTGCAGCAGCCAGGACACACCCAAATCCGGCTGGCCATCTGCAGACACGGCCAATTGTATCTGTAGCGATGCCCGACCAAGCCGGAGGTAATATGGAGATTCGAACCAGCGATCCCCATGTTGGTAGGCAACGGAATAGACTGCTACGCTACCCAGACACCCCTCGTGCAGCTATTCTAACCAGGCAGACATCACTGGAACAGTACTTGCAGAATAAAATAAAAGACACACATTTTCTTGCAGATTGTGGGTCTGCATGATACAAAGTATCTACTCAAACAAAATGACACCAAGTCACTAAGTGGGATCCCATCCGGCTGTTTTTAGGCACATTTAAAAATTGAACATAAGAAAACCTGAATAGAAAAGCCAGAAACTGCCTAAATATTGCAACAAAAAAAGGAAGGTTTTATGCTTCGCTGAGGTGTAAAAGTTGGTGTATTGATAAAGAGAAAATGCAATAAAGGCTGATGGAAACAGATTTTTTTACATAAATTATGACGCAAAGCTTTACATGATTCCCAAACCTGGCTAATGAAACGCCTCTGCACGGCGGCGTTCCCAAATGCATGGTGGACTTGGGTGTGGTGGTCATTTCAGCAGCCATTAAATAGGCCATTGCATGCCGTGTCTGGGCTGCATGCAAAGCGATGTACAGATGATAAAGAGCTGTTTTGACCACTCTTACTACAGCAAGTAATTCTACATGCCATGTCTCTGTTTTGTTTGGCTGGCTCTCTTGTGATTATCTAATCTTGTTGCACCTTCCTTAGAATATTCGCCCAACAGTTGCTGGAGGAAGCACACACTGATTTGCATTTTCTTTTGCATACTTTTAGGAAACCTGCTTCAAATTTGCCAAAAATCTGGATGGAAACACAATAACTGAGCACATGACAAACATTATCTACCAGGGCAAGACTCGGGATACGCTTGAGTATGTTTGCAGATCATGGGTCTGCATAACACAAGGAAGCTACTCGAACAATCAAACAGTTTTCCAAGGACTGGAGAGAGGAAAGTGGGGCAACAGAGGGAAGAGGAGAGAGAGAGAGGAAGACAGAAATGGAGGGAGAGGAGCAGGAAGAGAGAGAGGGTATGAGGGGCCAGGAGGAGAGGTGCAGTAGTAGAAGAGGTAGGTAGGGGGGAGGTGGAGAATTTGTATTTACATTGTGTCGTTACAATTTGGCCAAAATTACAGATGAGCCCCATCCATTTACTTTAGTATGGTCCCATATAGCATAATCTTATCAGTTCATATAAGATGTAGTATACTCTTACCGACCGTTGTCTTGCCTCAGTCCTTGAAATCCCATTATGAGATCAGTCAGCTAATGGATGGGTATTTTCATTTCAACTTCCCTTTGGCCTCTTCTGGGGATCTGAAGGTCATCACTTTCCCTCCATCCGCCACACATAAAGTCACCGGGTGTCGTATATAGGTCTTCATATCCAGCCGGTGTAGTTGTTCTCTTAACGGCTCAAACTCAGTCCTCCACGAAGGAAGCTGTATGTCTGTCACCAATTTGACATTACACCCTCTCGTCTCCCTCTGGACAGCTTCAAAATCTGCAGTTTCTTCTGATAAAGATGTTGCCTAAATATGACAGTCTGACGGTATTTTGCATGCCCTTAATTGGCCCAACGAGGTGCGTTCGTTCATAATCATCCCCCTTAAACTTAAGGCTCCATTTCTCCTCAAAGATGTGAACCAGAAAAGTAAAATTATTGACATATCCTTTTCTTCTCTGATCAACATAGTCAATAACATGCTGTCATTTCTTCTCAAGTTCAGAGACTCATTTATCCTGAGTTTAACTGGCCCCACTGGTCATGTATTTCACCCCTCAGGGTCTCCATCCCTGTATCAAGAGCATCCACTCTCTGAACTACAGAGATCAACAGTGTATTATCTGAGGTGTTAAGTTCTAGTAGTTTGTCCAACTTCAATTCTACTTCATTGAATCTGGTCTTTGTAGCTTAATCCTCTCCGAGGTTGGCAATTTTTTTTTTTGCCTCGTAAGCATCGACTGTGCGTAGTTATACAAGTTCGTTATCGCCAGGTAATCTCATCCATTCGACTTATAGTTGTTCTCACTTAAGACGTGTTGAAATAAGTTGAAAAATTTTACTTTTTAATGCGTTTTAATCCATTGTTTGATACACCGTCAGGAGCTCTCCAGCCCTTCCAACCTTTCACGTCGCGCATGCTCTCTGAGTGTTTTTAAAACTTGCCCTTGTTGTATCAACTGTGCATTTAGTGACAAATAAGAGGCCTCAACACAGTCTTGAACACACACACACACACACACACACACACACACACACACACACACACACACACACACACACACACACACACACACACACACACATACACATACACAATTAAATGTTCAATGATACACCAAGAGCACAGCCTGGAAGATTTGAATGGAAAAAAAATGTATTATGTCAGCTGTCTATTGTCCTGCTGATGTCGGCAGGATCCAAAGAGAGAAAGACCTTGGGAGGAGAATGTCTCTCCCGATGTCTTTGCTTCTCCCATCATGCCTCTCTCCCACCTCCTTCCTCTTTTGATCCCCCCTTCTCTCTGACTCCCCCCCCCTCAGCTTCTTTCTCTCTGCTTCCCTCTCACTGTATGTCCTTATGGCAGAAGAGGAGGAGGATAAGGGGAGTAAGAGTAGAAAGGAGTACGAAGAGAGAGAGAGAGAGAGAGAGAGAGGGAGAGAGAGAGTGTGTGTGGAAAAAGAGAAAACAAGGACAGAGGAAAGGACAGAAAGAGCACATACATATGTAAGAAAAGGTATCTGCATGAGTACTGACCATGTTTTCCCTCCAACACTTCCTCTATTTCCTCCATCCCATACACACACGTGCATGTGCAAATACATGCACACGCACACACACGCACACACACGCACACACACACACACACACACACACACACACACACACGCCAAAGTACTTGTCAGCGGGAGTGTGTCTAATGGTCCATTCCTACCCGTCAACTCGGGGCCTAGCTTTGGGCAGCAGGATGGACCAGTTGGGTTCTCTGCCCCAGGAGAGCAGCCCAGCCTGTTTTGTACACCCAGGTTGAAAAATTATGACCAGCCAAACACTGGTAAGTGTTTGCTGCACTTGATAAGTTATTCTACTCTAACAGCAACTAACCATCTATCACGAAGAAGTTACAATATATTCTAAATCTGCAAGGCTTGTAAAATTATGCAATGGGAAAGTGAAACAGTATTTTGCAGCATGTTTTGTTTTCACTGTATGCTACCAATCAAAACAATGTTGATGCATTTATGAAGTCAGATAAGTTCATATTGAAAGTGGGATTTTGACCAAAGTAATGCTTTTGTAAAATGCACAATGCAAAAATATTGAAAAGTAAACAATTGCAATCCCCCTCACAGATATGCACAATTATGGCTAAAATAATTATCCTTATTATTTAGCTAAATGATGTGATTGCTATCGCAATTATCATGCTAAATGATGTGAAGAGCTAGGTTATTTTTTGCACTTTGTGTACACTATATCAACATTGTGACTGTTAAATGTTTTAATATTATTAATATGTTCATATTCCTCAATTATAAACTGTGAAAACTGAAACTGTGCTGCAAAAACTCATGAGACTGTTGTGCATCTCTATCCTCTAATCAGTAACTGTAAGAGAGCAGACACGAGGCCTTTACCTCAGCCCACATTGCCATCTAATGGAACCTAATGATGCAATCTGGGGCTGCTGCTGCCCGGCGGGACCTGTTCAGAGCTTGTTGGATACAAACAGAAAAGTGGGAGTCTGGCTTAGGGATGATATGTCACAGAGCACAGTGTAATATGGCACTGCTGAGGAACAAGAGGAGGGTATAAAGCTAGGGAAGAGAAGACCTGACCCACAGACTCACACAGAAACACTAGAACAAGTACTCAGACATACTGAGATGTTACAGAGTAGATTACACATGTACAGATTTGTGGTCAGACACAGAAACACACTCAAACAAACATGTGTGCAGTCACACACAAGCGTGTGTAAACCCTCCTCCTCATCCTTTAAGAGCAGACCTCTGACTCTATCTCTGCAATGGAAGGGGTTCACCATTAAGAGCTCTCTCTCTCCAAAGGTCCAGGCCTGGGTATAAATCATAGAGACAGGCGTCTCTGGTGAGATAACAAGCCGGTCACTGCTCCTCCAGGAGCCAGGGAGGTTGGAAGCGCCCAATTTCACCAACTCCGCTCTGGCTCCTTCTGCAACCCCCATCTCCCTCTACCTGGTATAGCGGTGCTTTAACCCTTTGCTGCACCTCCATCTGAATTTCAAAGTGGTTAAAGAAGAGAGGAGTCTTCTGCCTGAGGGCCATTCGAGGCCAGGCCCGGAAGGAGCTATACTGGTCCCCGGAGGAATGCAGACGGATAGAGAGCTACAGCTGGTGTTGTTAAGACTGATGAAAGCAGCCAGCGCTGACAGCGGGACTGCATTATAGGGGGAATAGGAGGCTCGGAAACAAGGTAGCTGATTTAAGGGCAATCCACTGTGCGTATGTTAGAGTGAATGGTTTTAACAGGCACGTTTTATACGTCTCCCAAATTGTTTGCGCAACACAAAAAACATTAATGCAAGTTGTCACCTTGAGAAGAGAGCTGTGGTAGGTTGTTTTCCCACAAAGGATAACTCAAAAGAGTTGGCAGCCTCGCTTCTGGAGACACTGATGCTGCTTATGTGGGAAGGTGCATGCAGACAGGTACTCGCAAAGACATTCTGCAATCAGCAAATGTCGACTTTGGTTAGAAAAAAAAAAGGAGCATTTGCACCATCAATTTGGTTGCAAGTTCTTATGTGAGACACAAATTATCAAAGTTTTCTTTCTCGTGTTGTTTCAGTGGCTTTGCCCTTTGCCCCCTGCTTGGATAAGACTATATAGTCGATAGCGACTAGGAGGCTATAATCTGTGTTGTCGAAATTGCCAGTTAAGGGTTTTTTTCAGGGGCGGCTGGTTTGAATAGGCTAACACAGATAAGCCCACCCTATCTTTTGGAGAAAATGACACAAATACAAGTTGGGAAAAAAAACCTAGTAGGGGACTTTCAAATAGTACATGACTTGCATCTTATATCAGCCACTCAAAGCACTTTACAATTAATTAATGCCTCACACACTGAAGGTGGTGTCAACCATGCAAGGTAACAACCAGCTCATCAGGAGCATAGAGCTTAGGCGTCTTGCTCAGGGACACCTCAACATTTTTGCGAGGAACCAAGGATCAAACCAGCAACTTTCCAGTTACCAGACGACCTGCTCTACCTCCTGAGCCACTGCCACCCAATAAGTGCTTTTAAACTGATTAGTTTGAAATTTGTTTAAACAAAAAAACAATGGACCCGTCGCAAGAAAAAGCAGAGTATGACCAACGACAAAGCAAAGGGTTTGCTGTTTTCAGCCCAGTGAATGTATATTCAGCCACTGACATCTCCATATAAACACACAGGGTCAGACTGTGGGATGTCATGTGACCTGCCCACTCAATTTGTTATCCATTTGGGCGAAATGTATTAAGCCCATACTGACCAACGAAGAAGACATGGGGGGATGTATGTTTTCTGTCCAAACATATCAAATAGTTTCACCGTCCACCACAACTGTTTATGGTCGACATGGCTATGCTCTATGTCAACATTTATTGAAAAAAAGTCCATTTCCATCACCCTTTATCGCATTTTCTCTTTATGAGAACTTCACATTTTCCACCTCAAATGAGTATACAACCTTTTTTGCAATATTTGGGTGGTTTTTTTTCTGGCAAATTTTGCCATTTCCATTTTCTTATGCACAACTTCAAAATTTGCATTAAAAACAGAGTGATGGTAGCATACCTACTGTGACATCCTCTACTGATATTGTATGTAACATATATATATATATACCTTTGAATGTTGAATCTTGAACAAGGCAAGCCTAAAGAGAAAAAGCCACTTTTCCCTCTTTGTCTTTACCACTGCAACGGTGGTAGGCAGGGGTGCTGCCAGGGATTTTGCGCCCCTATGACTCAGTGCCATTTATTTATTTAATTAATCGAATAATTATTTTATTATTTTCCTGACTTCTCTAAACATTAAACTCCTTCCTCTACCTTCATCCCATGCTACCAGCTTGCCCAACAATCCCCTCATCAACAGCTTCTCCAATAAGGGACCCATGTTCTTAGTTGACAAATTTACATATAAAATGCTCTTAACAAAAAGGAATGTGATACCACCATAGCCCAGATTGAACCTGTGGGCTCTTTCCTGTGGATCTCTCCTTCCTGTGGATCGCAAATCAGAGCGGTCTTCGACAAGATCTGTCCATATGCCATTGAGTAATCGGGTGGGATAAGGGGAAAAACTAGAAATACATTTATTTTAAAAAAATTGAGCACTGTTGTGGGGCTCCCTCTAGTCTGGCGCCCTTAGAATCTTCACAACATTATACCCACTTACAGCGCCACTGGTGGTAGGCCTAAACTGGTGTTTCATAGCCCTGCCATCCAGTCTCACCACCAGACGCTCCCGGGTTTTACACCTCTAGGTTTCATGCAAGGAGCCGCCGCATACATCCAAAGTGACTTTCAATGAGTCAAACGGTATAATACAGGTAGTACCCAGATTACGAACGAGTTCCATTTTTAAGTCTGTTCTTATGTCAAATTTGTATGTAACTTGGAACAGTTATGTACAGTTCACAACAAGCGTAAATTAGTCAGATGTTTGTCTTAGTATATAGTATATATTTTACCTAAAACATCATAAATATAATAATGCAGTTATAATAATAAATATAACTACAGTATTTATAAGTGAGAGAGAGGATGTGTGTATAGGTATAAAAAAAAACTTTAAAGAAGCATTTCTTACATTTCAAACTCCCCACCTGCCACTGTCCAACCGGCGGAGGCCGGCCATTTGATGCCAGAAACGACAGCCCGCTCAGGGCTCGCCTCCCTGCCTCACCGGGTAAGCGAAAAAACAATAAGAGCGTTTCAGCATTCTCTGAACGGTTTCTTATTTCCACTTTCGTCTAAATCATGATCGTTTTCCTTTCCTTCGATGCATCACCATCAATAGCATCAGATTTATGAAGCCATGACTATGAGGGTAAAGACACGAACAATTTAAGTCAAAATACCATGCACACAATGTTTACACAATCCGACTTAAAATGCCGATGACGGCGTGGCGTTGCTCTCCCTCAGGCCTTTGAACTGCCTCAAACGCGCAGCGTTTTAAGCGTCGCGCAAAGTAGTCCATCCGTTCGTTAGTGCGAACCATTGTATGTAACTTGATTTTTTTAGGCTTTACGGTTCGTCGGTTCGTAAGTACGGGCGTTCATAACCCGGGGGCTACCTGTATACGTATTTCAACTTTTGGATTGCCAACATTACACAGGAATCTACTCTACTTTTACTAGAGACCCCTGGGTGCTAATGGCAGCTCCAAACAGAGGGACGCTGGTAGCACATGGGAGTCCAAGCTTAGAGTCTATGCATCATAACATTGTCCAAGATTGGCTGGCTGTTACACCGCTGAGCGCAGAGAGACAGCAAGAAATGAGAGAAGAAGAGACATGAGAGAAACAGTGAGACAGAGCACAAACAAGAGAGAGTGGAAACAGTAGCAGGGAAAGACAGAGACGGAGTGGGAGAAACAAGAGAGAAAATGAGACAGAAAGACGACATTAAATGGAGAGACAGGCAGACAAAGACAAAAGTGAGTGCTGTCGATACAGAGAGAAAGGAGAGAGTATAATAGGGGACAGAACATCGTAACAAAGGGGTGAAAGAGAAAGCAAGGGAGCAGGATCCACATTAAGAGAGGGAGGAAGGGCAAGGAAAGAACAGAGAAATTGAACAATAGGTGAGAAAAAGGCAGCCAAAATACACACTGAACAAGAGCAGTGTCCAATCTGCACTTTAGCAATGCTTTTCAGTACCACAGCATCTTATCTGCCCCCCCACACCCACCCACAGCCCCACACACATTGATTGCAGAGAGAGGGTCTGTGTGTCAGTGTGTTTAGATGTGTGTTGTGCAGCAACAATTTTTGTGAATGTGTTTGGGTGCGTCAGGAAATAAAAAGCAGGTGAGAAGAGCCTTGATAATTGTTTTGAGAAACAAGAGACACGGTGAACATGAGCAGCTGAGGCTTACAAAGGACGTGCAGGTTAAAAGATAAGCTCACTTTTTTGGATCCCAGAGCTCAGTGAGATGTTGTTGGGCATCATTTAAAATCCTACAGACAAAAACTGCACTGATGGCTTCAGTGTTGAGAAACCTCAGTATTGAGACTGGTACACTTTTAAGTACCATTTATCATGATTAGTGGTACAAGAAAGTGTACCAATCTCGATAAATGGTACGTGATAGTTTCTTTTCGAAAACAGGATGGTCACGGTGCAGTCAGACATTTCATATATTCCACTAAAATAGAAAATCGCAAACCATGCTTTCTATAAAGCTAAAATTATTTTATTTTGCATTTCCACAAACATATTTTCCTCGCTATGCCAGATTTTGTTTCTTCTTCCTCAGCACCGCCAGGCTAAAGGACTTCTGACTCTCACAAAATGCTGTTTACAGATGATTTGGAGTATTGAGTCAACTGCAGAGTATTTCCAAATTAAATCAGATTTTTACCCCTATTCAAAACATTCTGAATGGATATGAAATAAATGAAGACATGTGTGACTGCACTGTAAGCTTCTCGGAGATAAATGCAACAAATGACGTCACTTTCTAAAAGTCGGCGTTAACTTCAAGTAATGGAGGTTTTCTGCAAACAATAAAGGGACCAATCAGTTCAGAATAAAAACTGTGCAAATGCAGCACAGTGCAGAAGAACAAAGACTTAAACAGGACAGATTATGGTGACATCCATGTCAGCGCAGCTACCTATGAACCTTCATTACACTTTTCCATTTATTTTCATCTGCGACTTAGATTCAACCACGTCTCAGCTAATACCAACACAATACCACTCAATCTTCTAACTTTACTGTAGGGCATTCAGGGATGATGATGTCTTTGCACAGCACTAATCCCAGGTACAAATATATCTCTATTCTATTCTCTGCGTTGCATTTTCACGGAGCCAAAAAGCATAATCTTTATCCAACTGACAAGATAAGCAATTCTGACTGATGAACCGGTGAAAAGGAATTATTCTTTACCGCCCTGCTGTAAGAACAAAGGGAAAGCAAGAATAGCTTTGTATGCAAATCCAACACACACCCCCCATCACCATCATCACCACCACTAACAAAAAAAAATCTTAATGACATCAAAGGCAGCAGCAGCTGACAAGATTCAAGCATTGAGAGAGAGAAGAGGTGATTGGGATTCACGGCAACTAACGCTAAAATGCTGTGAGTTCAAATCCAGTCTTCTCCTTTAAAAACGGAGAGAGCCAAAGTCTGCACTGCTCACTCCTCTGGTTCACCCTAACCTGTCTGCTTCTCATGTAGGCCATATGAATGAACCGGCACTCTAAAGCAAGACAAAAGCGCACAAAGACAGAAATAAATTTCATGCACGCACATGTCACGCACGCACACACATGCACATTCATATGCAAACGGACGCTCGCTTGATCAACAGTGCACACATGCATGCACACACACACACAAATACATGCGGGCGACAGCCGTTTTAACGCAGCCCTGCAGAAACCTCTATAGGGCAAACATCAGAGCGACATCACTGAAACATTTATAAGGCTGAATGGGGAGTGTCACCAGTTATAGCAATATAGCTACAATCATGCTGTACTGGCAGGGTAGAGCGAAGCTGCTGGCTGTATGCCTCTTCATGCCTAATGGCATAACAAAGTTATTCGATCCTGCTAGGGCTGGGAGAACTCTTTGCTGAGGGGCGGTAACATCCTACCCTGATAATTACCATTTTCTAGTCTATTGTGACAAGAGATAGAGAGTATGACTGAACAGAAACACTAAACTGATTTTTACAGATTCTGTTTTCTGGATTTACTGGATGGTCAGGGGTCAGGTGTGCACACCATTGGCAATATTTTCTCCAGTTGACCCGGTCTGTTAGCATGCACGTTTAGCTAAGAATGACTAGGCCTGAGCAGCCAGTGATGGTAGAATAACTGCTGCACTGTAACTAATGCAGGCGGATAGATGATGAGTTGTAAAAATTTTTTGCTGTGTTCCTTAACTGGAATGGATGTTTCTTTCAAAGATTAATAAACAAAAAAAACTGAAATTATATTTATAGGTTCACACATACGTATATCATTTAATTTTGTGTATATTTACATATCCGTGAAATAAACAAAAATCAATGCAACTACCTGATATTTACATCGTATGCAACAACTTTGTCGAGAAATACTGTCACGAGAAACACATCCTGCATACAAAGGCTTTTTATGTCAAAAGACCCCCGGTAGAGACAGAATAACTGAAAAAAATAACAGTGACATAAAAGGAAAAAAACAGATTAAAGACAGAGAGGGGGTGAACAAAGACGGGAGCAGAGGGCAAGGGAACAGCAAAGAACAGATATTAAAGAGTGATTGTACGGCTGGGTGCTGCTGTGTAGCGGTAGGAGTGTGTGCAGTTCACCACGAGAAGGCTTTCAATAGGAACATGGGGGACCACAGAGCCCCGTGTGCATGTGTGTGCCTGTACAAATACAGTGGCAACACATAGACCTCTGCATGTAATTTGTGCAAGTGTGTGAAATACGTGAATGGTGTGAGTGTGTACATGAGTACATTAGTTAATACATGAAGTGCATGAGGTACATGCACCATGTTGACAGCGGCTGCATGTTAATCAGAATCAGAAATACTTTATTTATCCCCGAGGGGAAAGTGGGTGCTATTACAGACACTCACACTCTAGTAAAGAAAAACTAATAAGAATACAAAACTCGTATCTTGACTTGTTGGCTTGTGCGTGCCTGGTTGTGCGTTAAATCCCCTTGCGTTTGTGTGCACATATCTGCTGTGGTTTCGAGCACCAGCAGTGTACTCTGAAACCACAGCAGTGTGTAGGAGTATGGGAAGTGACAGGTTTGGGGTAGGCCTATTTACATCATTTCTCGTAGTCTGGCTAATGGCTCCCTCAGACTAGACAAAAGTGTCTAATCTTAAGATTGTCAAAGTCTGATCCGATGATCAGCTCTTGATGTAGCGTGATCACCAGGTAGGATACTTTACATGTGACATTCACGTTCACAGTTAGGGAGGATGGAAAGTGACACAGGGAGGAATCGGGAAGAATGAAGTGTCACGGAAGACAGGACATGTGTCATTCAGTCATCATCATCATCATCATGTATGACAGAGCTACCTGCACAATGGAGCAGGTAGTGAGCTTCCTACTTATTTTATGGACACCAAGTTAAAAGACAAAAATAAACAAGCTTGCCTGTTACTGGCTTGGGGGAAGAGGACAGTATGGGCTCTCTGTCCTCCAAAGAGAACATGAGGTAATTTCCCATGTAGGGATTACGGATATGCCATAAACAATATATAACTCATGCTCACTAACATTCATATCCGAACTAGTTGATAAGTCTGTCCCCGCTGGAAAACAATGTTTGGATCTAGAAAACACATACAAATATGCAAACAACTACACACACATTTATTAAGGCAGAGCCTACATACACACAGCACCTTAGATACACCACAAACTATGTATTATTATTATTATTACTGCTTTTTTGTTTTGTTATTTTATTGCTATTGTTGCTGCAGTGTTGAGGAGATGAAACACAAGAATTTTACTCTTTTGTACTTAAGAGACGTAACAATAAAGGATCTTGAATCTTGAATCTGTAGAACATACTGTGCTCTGATAGGACAGAGCACCGTATGTTCACAGTGAACTCATCACACAATCAAATGTGTCCAAAGCTGTGACTTTTTGTTTTGTTTTGTGATCAACTATTCTTATTTCAAAAAACAGGACACAACAAACACACAAACAACAACAGGGCGGCACACTAGTAACAATGTTTAAGGACTGAAAGAAAGGGGGAAATATATATATATATATATATATATATATTTACAGAATTTTAAAAAAGCCATATCCGTAGCAGCTGAGAGTAAGAGACAGATGGGGAAAAAGGGGGGGGAAAACCAAATAATTGTGGACTGAAAAGAAAAGAAAAAACAACAATAAAACAGAACTATACACTGTATATATAATCATCCATTTCTACTAACTTCCAAAGCGGGCCTGCTCCAGGTGGGTGTGGAGGGAGCTTTCTTTAAAGATAGTCCCTTATGAAAAGCTATGCCTGACCATGCCTGCGCAGTGGCAGGCTTGGCTCTATAGAGTCATGCTGTTGTACACGCAACAGACGCTATGCTCTGGTAGGACACCATCCAGCACTGAATTAAAGGAAGATTGGGATTAAACCACAGTGCCAGTATGGTCTTTTTTGCTGCAGTATGGCCTGCCAGCATTAGTCTTCGCTGATTTCAATTGAGAGACAGAGACGAAGCATCGCTGAGCAGACAACGGCAGGGATCAGGCATTATTGTTGATCCTCATAATTTTGATAGCGTTGACATAACCTGTATCCAAAAATCTCTGATTAGTGCGCAGTCCCAAAACATATGCATTGTTGTGCCCGGCACCTGAGCCCAGCAGTGAATACAGTTAGGACTGGTAATTAGTTTCATTTTAAAACATTTGACGGGTGTAGCTTATGCTCTGTGACTCATCTTATAGAGTATGAGTTCATGTGCAAGATTTTTAGAGGTACTGCTTACATTAGACCATGTTGCTTCCCAATTTAGTTCCAGACTGACGATGCGGAGTTCCCTTACTCAAACCCCTTCAACTGCCAGTGTCTTAGTAAAGTGATCAAGCAAAGTCATATGTAGCCATCACTCAACCCCACCCAGGACCGATCCACTCCTCCATAGGGTGCTCCAGCAACGGCCCATTCCAGGGCACCCCATGTTTTCACTGCAGATCTCAGTCGCAAGTAAAAAAAAAATCAAGAGGTGCCTGGTAAATCATACCAAAGCTGTCACATGAGACAAACAAAGGCAAATACATGCTGATATGCCAGGCTTTTTGTCGAGGCATCCCAGATTTTGCATTGGCTAACTTCTGCCATGTCACACTTACACAGAACAAAATGAGCGACTGTCATCTTGTCTGTCAGATTAGGGCGTTATTGGGTTTATTTTTTGTCATTTGAGTAGGCCATGCAGAGAAGAGCTGAGAAACCGCCACACAAATATATATACAATTATTTACTTATATTTTTTTTCTTAACACATCTTTGAAAGTAGATCGAGCTTTCAGGGCACCTAACTTTGGGACACACACCAAGAAAAAAATATGATTTGAAAAACTACTTTTTATGCTTTAATTTTAGTGATGAGCTGTTGCTTTCATTATGCTGCCATAGTTTTGTTCTTTTTCAATGGGTGTTAAATACACTAAATTCTGATTTTTTTTCTGCATGAAAATGTGATCAATATTGTCATCCACAAACATAAACACACATACAAACAGTTTAGAGACAATGGTTACAAAATTAAATCTTATATTTTTGGCTATAGACCAGAGGTCGCCAATCTATGACACGTGTGTCCATGGTGGCACGCGAAGCAATTAAATTATTTTTTAATATACTTTTTTAATTAAAAAAAACGTTTAATATAAAATATAGCCTAACGGTGAACTAAATTAACAATCAAATTTAAAATAATACTGAAATTATTAATTAGTCCCAAAATACACAAGTGTTTTTGACAGCAGGAGGGCATATACGACTGATGTGGTCCATCATCCCCTTCCTCCCCCCTCCCTCTGAACTGCCCACGGGCGCAGCATTACAGCAGTAGTGAAAACGTAGCATAGCTAGCTAGCCTTCTTTTTTGCATGTCAAGAACTGACATGGCAGAAGCAAACAAAAAAAAAGTAGGTTGTCTAATATTTGCCTCTTTCAGCCGTCTTGGACGAACAAACTCGGATTTCTTTCGCAAAAGGACCGAGCTGTGTGTACACACTCTGCTGCGAAAATGTTGCATCGAACATCAAGTGTAAAACATCATTTTAAAACAAGAAAAAACTTCAAAGATAAGGCTGATAAAGCTGAATCAATCAAGAGGGCAGCGGCCCAGTACGGGAAGCAAAGTGTCGTGTTTACAACCCGATGTGCCGCCAAGAACCAAGCTACAGAGGGCAGCTATAAAGTCTCACAGTGCATTGCTTAACACGGGGAGCCATGCCCCCATGGAGAGTATTGTAGCGAATTCGGGGGGCAATCTGGGAGACCGTCGCAGCCAGGACGCGAACCCGTGTCTCCCACACCGCAAGCGACAACTTTAACCAGTCGACTAAGGGTCCGACCCGTTAGTCGAGCGGTTAGCGATGTCTCCTGCGGTGCGGGCGATACGATACGGGTTCGCGTCTCGGCCGCGGCAGTTCCTGTGGTTGCCCCCCGAATTCGCTACATTAGTGTCAGAAGTGACAGTCCGGGAGCCCGTCGTCACAGCCGGGATGCGAACCCGTGTCTCCCACACCGCAAGCGACAACTTTAACCAGTCGACTAAAGGGTCCGACCCGTTAGTCAAGGACCAACGTGTCTACTTATCCATGCACGTTACACTACCCCCCTCCTTCGGGAAGCGCGTCCCCGCGCTTCAGCAAATCAGCTCCCTCACGCCTCTGGGCGCATGCGCTTCCGATGACCTTGCGGTCTCACCATCCCACTTCTGACACAAATGTAGCGAATTCGGGGGGGCAATCACAGGAACCGCCGCGGCCGAGACGCGAACCCGTATCGCCCGCACCGCGGGAGACCCTGCTAACTGCTAGAGTCAGCCAGCGGCCTGTGGTTCTACTTATCCATGCACGTTACAGTATATAAAGGAGGCTTTCCTCTGCAGTTTGCAGGTCATATTAGACGGGTTACCAAACAAAGACACGATCATCAACAGGATCAGACAGAAATGTCCGTTTCTGCGAGAACTGTAGAGACACATTACAGACATGGCTGAAAACGTAAAGCACCAGCAAACTCTTGCATTGTATTCAGCGCAGCTCTTGGTGATAATGATTTATTTCGAACATGTTAATAAGCAGGATATAACATACAGATAAGTCATTGCCAATAATCTGAAGTGATCAACAAATCCACACATCAAACTCGGCAAACAAATATCCGTACGTATCAGACTATTTGTTATACGTTTGAAAAGGAGTAGGAGTAAGTACACACTTATTTTTTGCGACCCTTTCTCACCTACTCTTAACTTAATTCAGTTGATACATTTCAAAATCAATTCTCACTGTACTGTATCGTTCAAATTCAATGCAAGTTGTGCTGCACAATACAAACTCAACTACTGTGAACAGAAAGAGAAAAAAGAAAAGGAAAAAAAATACCAAAAACACATGAAAGACAAAATGGAGAAAAAAAAGAAAAAGAAAAAGAAACATCCCAATGTCACATACCAAGAATAAACAGATCTCAGTGCTATGTACAACCCAAATATCCACTCAACGTCATAGAAAGAAAAATTAAAAAAATTAATAAATGTTTGGCGATAAATAAAACTCAGACAGTTAACAGAACTCTTCACCGTCCCTGTATCTCTTGATAATCAGACCTTTGTACTTCTTGAACTGCGTAATGTTTGTACTTTGTTTTGAGTTCTGTGTTCAGACTGTTCCACAATTTCACTCCACAGATTGAAATGCCCATGCTCTTCAAAGTTGTACGAACACAATTTCTCATAATTTCTCTTGACTAGAGTGTGAATGCAAATGCTCTACATCTAGCAGTGGTAACCAGATGATGAGACAAACAAGGGTCGCACTAAATCGGTACGACTGAATTAATTTCTTTTGTGCCCTTGTAATTTTCATACATTTGCTCTAATAACAATTGTGTGTGTGTGTGTGTGTGTGTGTGTGTGTGTGTGTGTGTGTGTGTGTGTGTGTAGAGCGCAGATCGTTCAGTATGTGTAATTTAAACAGGGGGACAAGCAGCAGCAGTAAATAAATAAATAGATAAATGCTCATTATGAAAATGAACTAGCACGCAGGTCTGTAATTTTTATTTTTCATTTTTTTACTTTGTTAAGTGGCTCGGGACATCCAAAAGGTTGCCGACCACTGATCTATACTGTAGTCTTTAAGGACCAGAATGACGTAATAGTGAATCCTTTTATGTACATTCATTTGTATAAGCCTGACTGCCTGGGATACTGTTCATTTTTCTAGCTATCTGCCCTATTGCCAGCTTTTTTTTGTTACAAATAGTGTTTACTAGAGCTGCACAAAAAAAAATTCTTTGGCTGAAAGATGTGTCATGAATTGATTTTTCTGAGTTTTTTTATTTTTTATTTTTTAGAAGGACTTCATATTATTTTCACACTGAACTGACATAACATCGGCTTGTATTACTGAAACCTGACATCCTCATGATCCCAACCTACTCCTCCTACAGATAGAGTACAAAAAGACAGAAGGCTGAGAAAAAGAGAGGGGTGTCGAATATCTGTCATTATTCCTGGCTAGAATAGACAATGTGTTGTCTAGATCAGCGGTTCCCAGACCGGGGTGCCGACCCTCATCAGGTGGGCACCAAAGATCACAGCAGTGTGTAAGGCCTGGCCTGTTCTGAGGCTGTCAAAAATAGATTTATAAAACATTAAACAAATTCATCATATATTAATATAAAGGGGCGGACATTTCATTGGAGGTTAGGCCCTATCTCGAGAGCTAATTTTATTTTGGACAAGACAGGTCCTGACCATAGTGTCTCATTTGTGGTGCAAAACAAGCTAACAGTAGCATGAAGGCAAGTAACATGAAAGGACACCAGGAACTAGGCCTGCACGATATATCGTTTATGCATCGTCATCGCGATGTGCGCATGTGCAATAGTCACATCGCAGGGCCTGCGATATTTTTCCTACTAGTATGTAGCCTAAAATACATGTCATACTGCAACATTTTTGCTCTGTCGACTTTCTTTTAGCAACAAACTCTCAACACCCCTCACTCTGTTATTTTTTATTTCTTCTACTTCTTCGTCGCTCAACTCAGGCCCGTCTAGACACGTTGACGTTACCTAGCAACGTTAGTGCTACGCGTGCGCATAAATGAAGAAGACGAATCCACGTGTGTTCGGGAGAAATTAAAAATGGCAGAGCCAGAGAAAGGAGAGTTAAGGCCCAAACATACTCGGGCGGAACGTACGCGGAGCGGACTCCGCAGGACTAAAAGCGGGCGTCCGCAAGCCCTGTGCGCGCAAAACTCAGATTTTACGACCGCGATGAGTCCGCGCCGCGCACCAGTGTCAGCAGCGCGGACTCATCGCGGTCGTAAAATCCAAATGGCAGAGTGAAATCACCAAAGCCATAACCTTTCACCTCGCCAAGGATATGATGCCACTCAACACAGTTACCAAAGACGGGTTTCAGAAGATGGTCCGCACACTCGACAAGCGCTACGTTATACCATCGCGGACCTATTTTTCTTGTTTGCCAAGTAATCTGACCACAACCTTGCAATGTAAAAATTGCTGTAGTCTATAAGCGATGAAAGCAGAAGTGTTGTGTTTTTACAAGCACTTGCAACTTATTGTGTAATTATTTTCAATTGTTGTTTATTCTATGAACAAAAGCATAACCTCGTACACCCACAACAACTGTACAGTGCATTAGCTTTGTTACCAGTTTTCTCTTTCAGCTATCAAAATTCGGAAGGTGGACTAACAAATACGGTTATGCAACTTCATGCACTAGAGCACTATTTATAGACCACATGAAAGGTATTTAGGGTGCCCGAGCTTCCGTGGTTCCGCATTTCTGAAAGAAATGAAACTGGTAAAAAAAATAATAATAAGGAAACCCATCATGACCAGTACATAGTTGGTAAAACAGTCTGTTGCACAGGCAATAATTTCAAAATTCCCTCTCTCCTCAAAGTGAATGAACTCCAATCATTGTTTTCAATGGCACACGGTTTGGGTTATTTTGGATGCAAACAGATGCAATCGCATCCCTCAAATTGCAGGGTGCGGACACATGCATTTAGATTTCTATAAGGTAGGGAGGTGTGGGGGGAAATTCAAATCAAATTAGTGTTGGACATTTTTCTTGATACCTGCACACATGAGCACAGTGTTGTAACTATGAACTTGATGCCTTTTCCAGGAAGAGAAAACAAGGCATTAGTGAGGCACAAATAAAAAGGACAAGGTTTTTCTGTGAATTTAGCACATAATGATAAGAGAAATTAAAACTTGGTGCAGATAAATGGGATAAAACAGAGGAAAAACAGTTTTTATTTCATGTGGTCTTTAATAACGCTTATTGACCCATTTTGTCATGCCGATGGGTCACAAGCAACCCCACCGCATCCCTGGCCCAAACTACCATCACGTGTGCTGTAGATTTCAGACCTTTGAGAAATACTGTTATCAGAGGTCCAGTTAGAACTGAAACTCAGGGAATTGAAATCTTAAACAAAGGCAGTGTTGGTGCCACACTCCAAAAGTGCCCACACATGTTCAGCAGAGGCAGTAAGCAGTAGGCGGAAGCACTACCCTTGGCATGGCGCACTGCTTGAACGTGACACCGAGCGCAACAGTATCTGTCTGTGGACTGCAAGACAGGGACGTAACGTGCAAGACCCGCCCCCAAAGTTCAACACACGCCCATATCAGTGCAAGAAACGCCTACTTGCCAGTTAAAAAAAAAAACCCAGTACAAGACACCCCCCCCCCCACACACACACACACATACACACACTGAGATTAAGTTTGAGAGGTTAAGATATTAGGACAAGTGACTGACTGTTTACATCCCACGCTTCCCTCCCGGAGCCTCCGCTTCCGCCTGTGGTGGCACTCGACGGTACTGTTCCACCCACTGGCTCCCTCCGCTGGTCTCATCTGTCATTGACCCTCTCACCGGGAGTTATCCCCATACAGACTATTATTGGGCACAGTGCCTCTCATCCACACAACGTACACTATATGTACAACAGTATTAGGACACCTGGCCATTACACCTACAGCTTTTATGCCATCCCATTCTAAATCCATAGGCATTAATATGGAGTTGGTCCCCCCATTCGCAGCTATAACAGCTTCGACTCTTCTGGGAAGGCTTTCCACAAGATTTTGGAGTGTGTCTGTGGGAATTTTTGCCCATTTATCCACAAGAGCATTTGTGAAGTCAGGCACTGATTTTGGACGAGAAGACCTGGCTTGCAATCTCCGTTCTAGTTCATCCCAAAGGTGTTCGATGGGGTTGAGGTCAGTGCTCTGTGCGGGCCAGTCAAGTTCTTCCACACCAAACTCACCCAACCATGTCTTAATGGACCTTCCTTTGTGCACTGGGGCACAGTCATGCTGGAACAGAAAAGGCCCTCCCCAAACTGTTCCCACAAAGTTGGAAGCATAGAATTGTCCAAAATGTCTTGGTATGCTGAAGCATTAAGATTTCCCTTCACTGGAACTAAGGGGCCTAGCCCAACCCCTGAAAAACAACCCATACCATTATCCCTCCTCCACCAAACTTTACAGTTGGCACAATGCAGTCAGGCAGGTAACGTTCTCCTGGCATCCGCCAAACCCAGACTCATCCATCAGACCGTCGGACAAAGAAGTGTGATTTGTCACTCCAAAGAACACGTTTCCACTGCTCCAGAGTCCAGTGGCAGTGTGCTTTACACCACTCCATCTGACGCTTGGCATTGTGCTTGGTGATGTAAGGATGCATGCAGGTGCTCGGCCATGGAAACCCATTCCATGAAGCTCCCAGTGCACAGTTTTTGTGCTGATGTTAATGCCAGAGGAAGTTTGGAACTCTGCAGTTATTGAGTCAACAGAGCGTTGCGCCTTTTAAGTAATATGTGCCTCAGCACTCATTGACCCCGCTGTGTGACTTTACGTGGTCTGCCACTTTGTGGCTGAGTTACTGTTGTTCCTAAACGCTTCCCCTTTCCAATAATACCACTTAAAGTTGACTGTGCAATATCTAGCAGGGAATACATTTCACCAACTGACTTATTGCAAAGGTGGCATCCTATGACAGTACTACGCTTGAATTCACTGAGCTCTTCAGAACAACCCACTCTTTCACAAATGTTTGTAAATGCAGACTGCATGGCTAGCTGCTGGATTTTATACAGCTGTGGCAATGGGTTTGAATGAAACACCTGAATTCAATGATTAAGAGGAGCGTCCCAATACTTTTGTACATATAGTGTATCTAACAGTAGAAACAACAACAACCGAATATCCGGAACAAAATATTTGCAATTTGCGTCCTATTTGCTGTATTCCTGTTGGTTATAACTATGCTTTGACACCAAACAATTTTGGCCTCTTGAATGTGAGATTTCTTTGTAATAAGTCATTTATCATTAATGACTTTATTGTTCCTACTTTGGATTTATTCATGATTACCGAGACATGGCTGTCCCCAGGGGACACTGTTCCCCTGATCGAGGCTAGCCCCCCCCCCCTGATTTTGCATATTTTCATATTCCCAGGACCTCTGGAAGAGGGGGTGGCCTAGCTGTTTTTTATAAGTTAGGTCTTAAGTGCCATTATGTTACTTTTGGTAATTTTATCTCCTTTGAGGTTTTATGTTTTTTTTTAATCACTGGCCCTCCCCCTTTACACTGCATCTTAATTTATAGGCCCCCTAATTTGGTTATTTCTGGGTTTTCTGGCCTTCTTTTGTCATGACAGGGTGCTTATTTTTGGTGATTTTAATATTCATGTGTTGTCCTTCCCATTCCCTGAATTCACATTTTTTGGATCTTATAGACTCTTTTAACTTCATTCAATCTGTTAAAGGGGCCACACATTCCAAAAGTCACATCTTAGACGTTGTACTCTCATCTGGTTTCTCTCTCGAGTGTCTTAATCTGGTGGATATACTTGTAACTGATCATAAAGCTGTCATTTTCAAAGTTCCACTATAGCTCGCTATTCCTGGTCACTCGCATTCTCAACGCTGCCTCTGTTGTGTTGAGAATACTGTGATGCTTTTAATTCATCATCCTTTCTTCTTCTTCTTCTTCTGGCTTGTTTCCTGTTTTCCAGGTGTCGCCACAACGGATTCGATAGTTTCCATCAGTACCCTGTGAGGGCACAGCACCGATGGCGGTCTTGTCAATCCGCATAATGATTTGGTAAAATTTTATGTCAGATGCCCTTCCTGACACAACCACTAACCTAATTACTTAATTAACTCTATGGACCTAATTCATCATCCTTTAATCCCTCTATATCCCCATCAATCCAGATGCCCTGTTTAATTCATTCAGTGATCAGTGCCTACCCATCCTTGACCAAACTGAACCATTTAAAACTAGGAAATAAAAATAAAATAACCTCTCCTGGCTGAATGATCACACTCGTGCCATTAGAAGACTGTAGAAAATCAGAACGACAATGGGAGGTCAACAAGTCCGAATTAACGCATACCACTCTTAAATACAGAATGTTAATTTACCAGAAGGCAGTAAGGATGCGGGATCAGTGTACTTCTTTGAAGTGATGTCAAGAATAACCACAATCCTCAAGTTCTCTTTAGGGTAACTGATTCTGTTATTAATGGTTCCTCCACTTTTTTTGAACATGATGTTGAGTTTTCTGAAAAATGTCACACTTATTTTGTAAATAAGGGGAGAATATCAGGTCCCATATCCAGCTTGGCTCTTGCAATCGTTCCATTCACCATGTTAATTCTTCCTCTTTTACCTAGTTTCAACCAATTACAATTTCAGTGTTACAGAGTACAGCCTCCTACACTTTAGACATCATTCCCACTAAGCTGCTCAGGGAGGTATTTTCAACTATTAACCCCGCTATTCTGCACATTCTTAATAATTCTCTGGCCTCTGGTTCTTTTCCAGACAGTTTTAAGCATACCATTGTTCACCCATTGTATGAGGAAATGCAATGTAGAGCCCCTGCCCTTAAGTAACTACAGACCAAGCTCCAAATTGTCTTTTTATTTAAGGTTCTGAATAGTAATTTCATCTCAATTGATTTCTTTTATGAAAACTAATAATGTTTTTAACAATTTCCAGTTTGGTTTTAGAGCACTTCATCATACTGAGACAGCTCTAGTTAAGGTCACTAATGACCTATTGCTGACTGTAGACAGAGGTGACTGCTTGGTTTTAGTTCTTTTAGATTTAAGTACTGCCTTTGACACAGTCAATCACAACATCCTCTTACATCGCTTCAAGACTTGGTTTGGCATCAAGGGCTCAGCTCTTAAGTTTATTATACTCTTACCTCACCAACAGAACTTTTTCTGTTGTTCTGGGTAACTCTACTTCCTTGATAGCTCAGTTGAGTTGTGGTGTCCCGCAAGGCTCGGTTCTTGCACCCCTTCTGTTTTCTATATACATGCTGCCCCTTGGCCAGTTCATTCAAAATCATGATGTGTTTTACCATTTTTATGCTGACGACACTGGGTTATACATACCACTAAAACCCACAGATCCAAGCACCCTAGAAAATCTCACAATTTGCCTCTCTGACATTAAATCCTGGATGTCTGAAATTTTTCTTAAATTCAATAATGATAAGTCTGAGGTCATTCTGTTCAGTCCCTCAAATTCCGTCAGCCCTTTTGGTTCTAATCAAGGTGGTCTGTCAGGTAGTCTTAAGCAGGCTGCTAGGAATCTTGGGGTAATATTCGATGGCAACATCGGTTTGATAATCAAATCAAACATGTTGTTCGGTCAGGCTTTCTCCAGCTCAAAGGTAATTGTTACAACCCCTAAATTCGCTATCAATTGCCAATCTGCAAAAAAGTTGCACATACTTTTATCTATTCTCAGCTTGACTACTGTAACACACTACTTGGGTATCAGCAAGGGCTCCCTCCACCATAGGCAATTAGTATAAAACGCCGCTGCTCAGCTCATTACCGGGACAAAGAGGCATAACCATATCACTGCTGTGCTTGCCTCTCTATACTGGCTCCCTGATATATTTCGAATTGATTTTAAAATGTTATTTCTCACTTTTAAGGCTTTAAACGGTATTGCTCCTACATACATTTCTGATTTATCAACCTAGTAAACGCCCTCTCGACGATTAAAATCTGCAGATGGAGCCCTGCTGGTTACTCCTAGGTCTCGGTTTGTCACCAAGGGTGTTCGGGCTTTTGCTGTTAACAGTCCCCACACTATGGAACTCTTCTTATTGAACTAAGACAAACCAAGTCTCTAGCGTCTTTTAAATCTCATGTTAAAACGTTTATTTTTGTGAAAGCTTTTACAAATATTTGATATTTGTTTTTATTTATTCATACTGTTTTTATTTTTATTCTTACTTAATTGGTCTTATTATTTATGCCTTGTCTCGTTTTATTTCTTTGTAAAGCCCTTTGTAACCTTTTTTTTTTAGAAAAGTGCTATATAACTAAAGTAATTATTGTTAAGTAATGGGAGTCCTGCTACAAGGTATGCCCTTACACGTTCCACCCCTATCTTGCAGTCTGCAGACAGACCCTTCTCACCAAGCGCTGTGTTCAAAGTTCAAATTATTTCAACTTTGACCTCGATTGCTGCTGACCTTTCAAAGCACAACCAATGAGATCACAGCTGTATATGACGCAGCCAGAAGCGACACATGCAAGCAGGGGAGGTAGAGAGTGATGGGAGAAAAGCTCATACTCGGTCTCAAAGTTCCCCGAACTGTATAGCATTAAAAACATACCACGAAGGAAAAGTAATGCATGGTGAAATGTCAGCAATCAGATGGGGCTGCAAGGTTTATGAATAGTTTACAAGTTTAGCTCTAAATCCAATGCTAAAGCTAACGGAGCTGTTCATGTATGTTAGCTATGCCAGGCAAACAGAGTGGCAGGGACTATGATTCGTATCACAAGCATAGTTATATAAACAGACAGTGACCAGAAAACATTAAGATAGCAACAGTAAATCCCATCATGTTGTTACATAGAAATTCTGATGTTTTTGCAGAAGAAATTATGAAATCCCATCATGTTGTTACATAGAAATTCTGCTGTTTTTGCAGAAGAAGAAGTTACGAAATGATTGAAAAACTCAAGAGACAGGTATAGGAAGCAAATAAGGTTACTGAATGAAAAGAAGAGTAGTGCTGAAGGAGGAGAGAGAAATAAATGGAGGTACAGCTCCATTTTGAGTTTCCTCAGCCTCTATTTAAAGATGGGCCAACCAGTGGAAACACTGAGGAGGAAGACTGTGTAGTACTACAACTGATGCCAATGATAGATAGCATTTGACTCCAGTGAACCAGAGGCACAAGTCTCCCAACTGTCCAAGTCTCCCTCAGTCTCTGACCAGGTACTGCAGTACATTCTGTCTCCCCAAAACATTCCAGCTCAACCTTCATGTTCTGCAGCATCCTCACTCCAGGCATGTCAAACCCTTCCATTAGATCAACAGGTTGTACCCCCAGCTCTTTAGGACACCCTACCAAGCCAAAGGTTCTACAACTACCCATTCCTCCCAAGCACAAGCCAGTAGGCAGCTCAGCCTCCAGCAGTGGATAAGCATTATCCAGGCTTCCAAGACACCTTCCCAACCCCATTGCCCTACAGGCAAAAAAAGCAAAAAAATGCACATCCAAGTCCAGACAACTGCTGTGCCAAATAAAGAACATGACCCAGAGAAACTATTTCTCTTGAGCCTCGCCCCAATATTAAGCAGTTGTATCCCCAGATAAAAGAGGTGAGACCAAAATTGAACTGTTGAGTGTATTAAAAAGAGCCCAGTTCACATCACCCCCCTGATATGTGAGCTATCCTTTGTAGATCTAGATACCTAAGCCCAGTGCACTCAAGTTCACCCAGTTAATCAGACGCTCAAGTTTGAACTAAAGAACATGTTATTGTATTATTGGGGACCTGTTCAGTATTTGTTATATAAACAAACAAAATTTCTAGTCAACCATGTCTTTGGTTAACATGTTACTATACTTTCAATAGCCTATGGCATTTTCATTTGTGCATTAATCCAACCAGCAAAATACTTGCATATGAGACATGATCTGTCAAATGAGCGTACGTAGACCCAGTCAAATTATGTGATTCTGCTAGTGCTTTCGTTATTAAAAAAAAGTGTCTGGTACATTACACTAGACTAGATGTTATATTTTGAAATGACCTTGCTGCACACAAGTTAAAAGTAGCTATGCCTTGTTACAAATAATTCGTTTTGCATCCATTGAGGTCTTTGTGTACAGATTTTGGAGGTACTGTCAAGATTTCTATAACACATACACTACAGTACACTGCACCTGCCTCTTTTTTAAGCTCAGGCCTCAACCACAATTACATCATGTTAAACTGATAACTTTACTAGAATCAAACAGTAATGCAATGAAATTATAACACCAATAATTTTGAAAATAGATTTAATCAGATGTAATCAGGGAAAAACATGACATGAGAGAACAATAGAAAATCACAATAGATTTTCAATAGAAATGAGATAGACTAGTGTCCATGAAAATTTGCCGTTTTTCTGAATTAATGAGATAATTATCTCAAAGAATTATCTCATGAAAACTTTGCTCAGAATTCTGAGATAATTACCTCATTGATTCAGAAAAAGAGGGCAGATTTTTTTTTTCCTGAAGTGAATGTATTATGCTTCCCAACATCAGTAATATAAGCATTTTATTTGTTGGCAAGTCTCGGTTCATATCCCAGCATAAGAATAACAGAGGGGCGTCCGGGTAGTGTAGCGGTCTATTCAGTTGCCTACCAACACAGGGATTGTCGGATCGAATCCCCGTGTTACCTCCAGCTTGTTCGGGCGTCCCTACAGACACAATTGGTCGTGTCTGCAGGTGGGAAGTCGGATGTGGGTATGTGTCCTGGTCGCTGCACTAGCGCCTCCTCTGGTTGGTCGGGGCGCCTGTTCGGGGGGGCTGGGGGGATAGCATGATCCTCCCACGCGCTACATCCCCCTGGCGAAACTCCTCACTGTCAGGTGAAAAGAAGCAGCTGGTGACTCCACATGTATCGGAGGAGGCATGTGGTAGTCTGCAGCCCTCCCCCGATTAGCAGAGGGGGTGGAGCACGGACCAGGATGGTTCAGAAGAGTGGAGTAATTGGCCAGGTACAATTGGGGAGAAAGGGGGGGAAAAATCCCCCCCCCAAAAAAAGAATGAATAACAGTGGGATCTCAGCACAAGCTTCTGTTGTACAACATGCAATAATTGTGTAATATTTTAGCAAATGAAAACAGCACCACAGCAAAGGTATTTGTGAATGTTAGAAAAGCGCTATAAAAGTTTCATTTATTAGTATTATTATTATTATTATCATTATTATTATTATTAAACTGTGCCCCCCTTGCCAAGTCCCAAAAACAACCTGCAAGCCATCTTAGCTAGAACCATTTTCCTACTTAATCAACTGGCATGGGGTGATCCATACACAAAATCTGAAAGTGGAAACACAGAGTTGAATATCTACAATCATTACTAAAATAAAAAGCTTCCCCTAGCAAAGTATCTCATCCTCTGAATTCAGGTGTTAAGTTTATAGTTGCCACAACATTTAAGCCAGTTCCTTATTTGTATTCAGTGTCTCACAAGAGTTCCCAGTTTCTGTCACTGTCATGCTTCCTCAGTGTATTTATTAACATCTCATCTCTTTGGCTCACTATTTTAAATGTTTGACATACAGTAACAGGCATGTACCACTAATGGGGTTATTTGTCAAGTTTATGGTGCTAAATCTGTGGCAGTGTTATTTAAGACAGGACATCTGATACATCATAACAAAATACAACTGCTCACTGACAAGACAAAGTACACTGTAAATGATGTATACTTACTGATTAATTCTCTACTGATAGCTTAATGGGTAGAATAATGTTTTGCATTATTTTAAATGTGCACTACTTCAGAAATTCCCGCAAAATGGATACAGACTTTTAAAAAACAACTGCATTTACCCTCTGCTGGGATTTGGGTTTTATATTAGCCTAACTGAAATATACAGGTGTGTGCTAACCTTTGAGGTTATCACTGCGGTAATGCAGGATGAGGAAGCCAATCACTGCAGTCCGGACTAATGTGAAGAGCCTTTCAGCCCAGGCACTGTAAACATTTTATGGTCAAGAATGAAACATGAAATACTTTATTAAGCTGGGCACAGATGAACTGAGACAGAGAGAGAACACTATAATGGCCTCAGCCACCTGAGTTGTCTGAACAACATGCAAACACAAAAGTCAAGAAAAAATGCAAACATAATTTAAGAATGAAACAATCACTACACTTCTCAATGTCCTTCGTTCTCCGCAACAACCCCTAACCCCCTTGACTTATCCAAAAATTGACGAAAGCTTTGCCAGCGAATTGGGTAGCCCTATTTCCACCCTAGAGATACAGGAAGCGATCAAATCAATGTAAAAAGGAAAGTCCCAGGCCCTGATGGCTTTACAGTTGAATTTCATAAAGCGTATTCTACATTACTTATCCCAATTCTAGCAAGGATGTACAATGATTCTTTTCAAGAAGGCCGATTACCAGTGACTTTGTCCATGGCGTCCATCTCTTTAATTCTTAAGAAAGATAAGGACCCTACCTTCTGCAGTAGCTACAGACCAGTCTTGCTTGTAAATGTGGATTTGAAGATACTGGCCAAAATCCTGCCTCTCCGCCTTCAACGTGTAATGTCATACATAATTTCACTGGACCAAACGGGTTTCACATTACGGAGATACTCTTTTTTCAACACCAGAAGGTTACTTAACATTATTTTTTCTCCTTCATCTAATACTCCTGAAATCATAATATCACTTGATGAGGAAAAAAGCTTTCAACAGGGTGGAATGGGGCTATTTGTTTTTTTTATTTTGAAAAAAAAATTGACTTTGATTCCAAATTTATCATTTGGATTCAACTTTTGTATGTTTCCCCGTTTGCATCTGTACCCACTAATGACATTCATCATGTTCTTCATAACTTTTATAAGTCCATTATAATTCTGTTATCCTCTTTCAATGTTGTAAACACAACATCTATTGCACGCAGTCCGTCTTGGGAGAGGGATCCCTCCTCTGTTGCTCTCTCTGAGGTTTCTTCCTATTTTTTCTCCCTGTTAAAGGGGTTTTTTTTTAGGGAGTTGTTCCTTATCCGATGAGAGGGTCTAAGGACAGGATGTTGTGTTGCTGTTAAGCCCACTGAGGCAAATCTGTAATTTGTGATATTGGGCTATACAAATAAAACTGATTTAGATTTTTGATTTGATTCAATCACCCCCTTTTCCTCTCCACTTTCTCCCATTATTCAATTTAGCTATTGAGCCTCTATCCATCTGGCTTCGCAGCCATGAAGGGTTTGAGGGCATCACCCGCTACAGCCTGGTCCATAAATTCTCCCTCTATGCGGATGACCTTCTTTTATATGTTTCTATCCCCATATCCTCCTGTCCCCCAATATTGTCAATTTTGGATCAGTTTTGTCACTTATCAGGTTACAAATTTAATCTCCAAAAAAGCGAATTTTTTTTTGTAAACCAACTGGCAAAAGCACTTCTCCACTCTACAATCTGCTTTAAGATAGTGTTAGAGGGATACAAACACTTAGCGGCATCTATTACGAACTCTTTTTAGGATTTGTTCCTTAAAAATTTTCCGTCACTACTAGATAAATGTAAACCACATATGTCCAGATAGGCCACTCTTCCCTTATCTCTTGTGGGTCGTGTCATCCATCCATCCATCCATTATCCGAACTGCTTATCCTGCTCTCATCTCAGGGTTGCAGGGATGCTGGAGCCTATCCCAGCAGTCATTGGGCGGCAGGCGGGGAGATCTGATAAAAATGGTCTCATCCTGCCAAAATTCCTATATCTATTTCAACATATCCCAATTTGTATCAATAAATCATTTTTTAATCAATCTTGACTGGCAACTGAACAAGTTCATTTGGAATAACAAGCCCACCCGTCCAAGGAGATCAATTCTCCAGCTCCCCAAGGCCGAAGGAGATCTGGCGCTTCCAAATTTCTGCCATTACTTTTGGGCCTGTAACATTAATAAACTCCTTTACAGGGCCAGCTGCAAGCTTTCTGACTCTTCCCCATCAAGATATCATCTTCCTTTAACTCCTTACATTCTGTGATTAGCTCTCAACTTCTCAGTGGCCCACAAAATCTTAAACAATTTAGTTGTCACTAATACGATTAGGATTAAGCTCCAATTCAGAAAACAATATGGTTTATACAGAGTTTCGATCCATGCACCGATTTTAAGTAATCACTTATTCTCCCCGTCATGTTCTGACCATGCCTTTATTAGGTGGTCAATCAATGGTCTTATAACACTTAAAGACCTATATGAAGATGGTCTTCTCATCCTTTGCATCCCTTTCAGTCAAACATAATTTACTCAACTTTTTGTTTCAAATTAGGCATTTTGTCCAAAAGCAGTTTCCCCATTTCCCCAACTGCCCCCCGAATCGATAATTGACCAGTTTCTCACCCTCAACTTTGATCAAAAGCAGCTGATATCTATTATTTATGAAAAAAAGACCAAAACCGAACCCCACTGTATCACTCAAACAATCCTGGGAGCACAACTTGGGTGTTGATATCTCTGACAGCTAGTGGAGTGACATCAGGCTGGTGCACTCTTCTTCTGTATGCGCCAGACACAGCCTACTGAAGTGCAAAGTGCTCCATAAAGCCCATTTTACCAACATGAAATTGGCAAAAATATTTCCCAACTGAAGCGATGACTGTAATAGATGCAAGCAATCTCCAGCTGACAATGTACACATATTCTGGACTTGCCCGAAGCTGTCTGACTTTTGGTCCAATATATTTAAAATTCTTGAACAGGCCCTCAACAAAATAATAAACCCTAATCCACTTACTGCTTTGTTTGTTCTCCCCTTAACTCAGAATATGCCCTCTACAATACAGCATGTCATTGTCTTTACCACGCTGTTGGCCAGACGTTCCATCCTTCTCAAATGGAAACATGCCTCTCCCCCAACACATGATAGGTGGATACTGTAACGCTTTATTAATGACCTAACTATTACTTTTGATACTGACGGTGCTTCCTAAGTAGAGCTCACTGGAGAGAGAGAGAGAGAGAGAGAGAGAGAGAGAGAGAGAGAGAGAGAGAGAGAGAGAGAGAGAGAGAGAGAGAGAGAGAGAGAGAGAGAGAGAGAAGAGGAATCATCAGTTTCTTCCCTACAATTCTCTTTATTTATTGTCTATTCTGCTAAGTCTCTTACATTTCATCTACTTTTTTTTGTGGCATTTATTAATCGATCGATCCATCCATTATCTTAACCGCTTATCCTGCTCTCAGGGTCACGGCGATGCTGGAGCCTATTCCAGCAGTCATTGGATGGCAGGCAGGGAGACACCCTGGACAGGCTGCCAATGTTATTTGATTATTTATTGCAGTTAGTCACTATTAAAACATATTTATTTAGTCACCCTTTTATTCCAATTTATGCTTCATTTTACTTTCTTGCTTATTTCATTCTATTGTATCTCAATTTTTGTGGCCATGACCAACATTGGGTAGTAGGAGAGAATGGGGTTTTTATTGGTGTTTTCTTTTCTACCTTTGATGTCTTGCAACTATTGCACTGGATATGCCACGTCTGCAAAAATGATCAATAAAATAATAATAATAATAATTAAACATGTAAGACACACACACAACAGTTTGATAATTCAAAAATGCAACGTGACTGACTGAAATACTGCGAGCTGCATGAAGGACTTAACATGTGTCCTGAAATGTTGATGCCCTTTAAAGTGTTTAACTGAATATACACTTACAGGTAGTGGAAGGATAAGTACAGGTACATACAGTACGTTTGGATATTAAACATACAGTCCATAACATTGCAACTCACCAATATCACTGAAACATTGGGAGCCCTGGGATTGTCTCCCTGCAACAAGACGGTCCCACCGAGGAGTGATGGGAGACAGCGACAGTTCCTTATGTCCATTTTATTCCACAATTTAGTTTTCATTGCATTTGTTACAGGTCCCAGGGGGTTGGGATCCCATGAACAGGTAATAATTGTGGACAACCTGTTAGGAACAGGGGAACAGAGAAATGACGAGGGGGGACAGTGTGCTGTGTTCTTCAGTTATGCTCGTCAGCATCTTTTATTCAAACAATAATTAAAACAGGACACTAACTAGCGCTTGATGTACTAGCTAACCAGCATGTTTAACTACGATCATAAACCCAAATTAACATCACAGTAAACGGCGAACAAGTTCACATAGAGCTAGCAAACATTTACACACTAATATCACACCAAAAATATATTCTCAGTTACTGCTTGCTGAGATATGACACCAGTGTATTTGTATGACTCTGTTACTGTGTACTATTATTTTGTTTACAGTCAGTGATGACTTTGTTTGTCCACAAGTGGGCGGTGTTGCGCTTGCATGCGCGGATTGATTACGTCACTGAGACGCTGTTCGTTCTTCTTCTCCCAAAACGACCGAATAAACGGAGGCTGCATATTTCCCTCCAGCAGAAGTTCGGTAGTCAGTACGATTCTTTATAACGGTTTAATAATCCACTTCATCTGCGCAGAGATAGACATAAAGTATTAGTCTAGTCTTCTAACAGGTTATGGGCCCAGATAACGTTGGATTATTTAGTAGTTTGATAAAAGAAGTACACGAAGTGTGATAACCTCGGATGGCGGGATGCCCGCAGGTTAGCACGGAGTAGCAAGTTAGCAAGTGTGAAGCTAGTTAGCATCGAGAGAGCCTATCGGGAAGCTAACGGAACGCTAAGCTAACGCTACCTAGGGAGATGGAGCGGAAGAAGAGCAGGTGGCCCACATTCAACGGACAGGCCGATGAGTATGAACTGTGGGAAGAGCGAATGCTCTGTTGCATGCATGGTGTGGGGCTGAAAACCACCATTCTTACCGAGCCCGTGGGACCTTTGACAGCGGAAGAGCAGGCCCTAGACGAGGAGCGGAACGCGGACGCCTACTGCGCATTGGCGCCTTTATTGGACAACACAAGCTTGGGACTGATCTTCAGAGAAACGAAGAACAAAGGTAGAGAGAGTCTACGGGTGTTGCGGGAACATTACATTGGTAAGGGCAGACCCCGGATTGTCACTCTGTATGTAAAATTGACTGGGCTAAAGAAAGCTGATAATGAGACGATAACCCAATACATTATCCGAGCTGAACAAATCATTACGGCTCTCAAAGGGGCGGGAGAAGCACCGAGTGAGGGACTAATGATGGCCATGGTGATGAGGGGGTTACCCGAGAGATATAAGCCATTCACTCTAATGGTGACACATGGCGACAGTGAGTTGACATTGGGAAAATTTAAGGCCAAATTGAGAAACGTTGAGGCGGCTGAAGATGTAGCTAATGCTACAGCATCGGACGAGACGTCCGAGAGGGTGATGAAGGCCCACGCAGCGCCTAAGAAAAAGCCAGTGAAACGCTGTGAGGGAGATGATGAACAAACGGTGTGCTGGCGATGCGGTGACAAAGGCCATCGGAAAACGGACTGTTCACGCAGCGTGTGGTGCAGCTTCTGCCGGGTCAAGGGTCGCACGGACAAAGTGTGCAAGAAGAAGGACCGCGCTGATGGAGCCAGGTGTGCACGCGAGCAAGGTTGCGGCGGCGGTGGCGGCGGTGGTCACGGAGCAGGTCGAGGTCAGGGACCGGGGAATGCTGCGGAAGAAGAGGACTACATCTTCAGGGTGCAGGCTGGAGAGACCAGCTCAGCAGGACCAGGACGACGGCAACAGTTCAAACCAGGATTGATTGTGGACTGTGGGACTTCTTCCCACATAGTCAATGATAAGAAGAAGTTGAAGAGCTTCGACAGCTCGTTCGAGCCAGAGAAACACTGCATGGAGCTGGCGGACGGTAAGCGCACCTTTGGTGTGGTGCAGGGCAGGGGAGATGCTACGGTATGTCTGCTCGACAGTGAGGGGCGACGGTGTAGAGTGACACTGCGGAACGCACTATATATTCCATCGTACCCCCAAGAGCTCTTCTCTGTGAAGTCTGCGACAACACACAGAGCCACTGTGTTCTTCAAAGAGGGCAGAGATGCCCTGATGTTACCGGATGGTACCAGGTTTGACATTTTTGTACAGGGGAAAATGTGCTATTTGCAAACTGAATGTGTTGTTTAAAAGTGCCATGTGAGCCATGATATAGAAACTTGGCATGAGATAATGGGCCACTGCAACTATGACAATATCATAAAGCTACAGGATATCACTGATGGTATGCATATAAAGGGTAAAGTGTGTAAACCTGACAAAGAGTGTGCAGTATGCATAGAAGGGAAGTTTACCCAAAACAGGAACAGGAAACCTACAGACAAAGCCAAGACACCACTGGAGTTGGTAAACACTGATTTAGCCGGTCCTGTGGCAAACGAGTCCATTAATGGTTTCAGGTACATGCAATCATTTACAGATGTGTGCACAGGGGCAGTGTGTGTTTATTTCTTAAAAACAAAGAGTGACACAGTGCAAGCGACCGAGAAATTTCTGGCAGATGTAGCTCCCTATGGGACAGTGAAATGCATAAGGTCAGATAATGGAACTGAGTTTACAGGCAAGGAGTTTCAAACCCTGTTGAGACGGAACAAAATAAGACATGAGACGTCCTGCCCATACTCTCCCCATCAAAATGGTGTTGCAGAGAGAGAAGGACGCACACTATTCGAGATGGCAAGGTGTATGCTAATAGATAGTGGTCTACCAAAGAGCCTCTGGTATTATGCCGTACAGGAGGCAGCCCACACCAGAAACAGATGCTTCAACAAGCACACAGGCACTACGCTATACACGGCAATGACAGGAAAAAAGGGCAACATGACTAGAATGCAAAAGTTCGGGACAGAATGCTATGCTTACCAGCAGGACAAGGGAAAGTTAGATTCTAGATGTGAGCGGGGGCGTTTTGTAGGACACGACAAGAACAGCCCGGCCTACCTAGTCTACTACCCTGACCAAGAGAAAGTACAGAAACACAGACTAGTTAAGTTTGTACACAAGGCAACTAGTGAAAATGATACTCAGACACCAGGTCTGCACCCAGAAGACTGGGTAAGAGAGAGAAAGTCTGTTGAGACAGCTGCAACTCAGCCTAGAGTACAGAAAAATGTACAGACTGACCGTACACAGTCAGCACCCGAGGATGATGACGAGGAGCACCCAAGGGTGACGTCACAAGCCTCAGCCAGTGGGAGGTACCCCCAAAGGGAACGCAACCCTCCGAGATACCTGATTGACTATAGTCAGGGCGACAGTGATGACAGTTCACTCACTACTATAGATTATGCATACGGGCAGTGTGCGGTGTCCCTCTGACCTTTAAAGAGGCCATGGAATCGCCAGAGTCAGAAAAGTGGTCCAGGGCAATGGACGAGGAAATGGAGTCTCTAAGAGACAACAAAACATTCACCCTTACGAAATTGCCAGAGGGCAAGAAAACAGTGGGAGGAAGGTGGGTGTATGCGATAAAGACAGATATAGACAGACACGACAAGTACAAGGCTAGATTTGTAGCAAAGGGATATAGCCAGAGAGCTGGGGTGGATTATGGGGAGACATTTTCGCCGACAGCCAACCTAACAAGTGTTTGAGTGCTTCTACAGAAGGCAGCTCAGTATGACTTGATTTTACACCAGATGGATGTAAAGACGGCCTATCTTCATGCCCCCATAGACTATGACATATACATGGAACAACCTGAGGGTTATATTGAGAAGGGAGAAAAACTAGTGTGTAAACTAGAGAAGTCAATCTAAGGCCTCAAGCAGTCTGGACGCAATTGGAACTTACTGTTACACAAGTGTTTGAAAGGGGATGGTTTTACACAAAACCAATCAGACCATTGTGTGTACTCAAGGAGTCAAAGGAAAGGATGTCATTGGTGTATTGCCCTACAGACGAAATGGTTGCGGATGTAATGACGAAGTCCCGCATCCAAGGTAAAACTGAAGACATTTGCTAAGGCAATGTTTGGTGTGTGAAATGTGAGTGGTATGGGTTATACCAAGTTTCTTTTCATTTTGTTCTATGAATATGAAAAGGTATACAGTAAGCACATGATTCGTAAGTGGGAGTGTTGAGATATGACACCAGTGTATTTGTATGACTCTGTTACTGTGTACTATTATTTTGTTTACAGTCAGTGATGACTTTGTTTGTCCACAAGTGGGCAGTGTTGCGCTTGCATGCGCGGATTGATTACGTCACTGAGACGCTGTTCATTCTTCTCCCAAAACGACCGAATAAACGGAGGCTGCATTTTTCCCTCCAGCAGAAGTTCGGTAGTCAGTACGATTCTTTATAACGGTTTAACAATCCACTTCATCTGCGCAGAGATAGACATAAAGTATTAGTCTAGTCTTCTAACACTGCTACCATGGTGGTTACCTGTGCAACCCTTTTAGATATGACCGGGAGCTGTTACTTTGCAAAAAAAAAAAGTTCATGTGACCGAGTTTGAATCACTAAACTACACAAAATAAAACAGCGAAATGTGCGGGCGGCCATCTTGTCTCACTGACGTCCATTACAACTTCCTAACAGTGCTCTAGCCGCATTCATTGAGTTGCGCGATGTAACTTTTGTTCATTCGACGTATTTAAATCACACTTCCTACTTTTTACACCAAAATCAAGGGCTAACATGTTTGATGTATTCGTAAACCATTACACAAGACTGTTTACTTACCAACCTGTTAGGGACGGGGCAAGGAGAAATGACGGGGAGGGGCAGCGTTGGCTTTGTTCTTCATTTCTGCTCGTCCGCATCTGAAGCAAGATGGCAGCTTTCCACGAGGGAGGTGGCGAGTTTTCTATTCCGACGGCCCCGCGGTCTCACCACCCCACCTCTTGACACTAATGTACCGAATTCAGCGCAGAGATTTGATGTTGGAAATGGAAGCAACGATGTCAGTGCTTCGTTGCACACCTAGTAGTTGACCTAGTGGATATGCAAAATATTGACATTAAGCCTATTTTCATTGATTCAGTGGTAAAATAAATGTTGGGCCAACTATGAACTCATCAGTCAACAATCACAGTGACATCAATAATTACACATTACCAACTTGCATCAGTATGATACTATAATCTATACAACGAATTTCAGCCATACACCTGTAAATAAACAAAGCCTGGTGTGTGGTTATGAGCCAACGTTATGTATTTTATTCATTCATTCATTAATCATTATTCAAACCGCTTATCCTTACTCAGGGTCACGGAGAAGCTGGAGCCTATGCAGTCATTGCAGTCATTAGGCGGCAGGCGGGGAGACACCCTGGACAGGCCGCCAGACCATCACAGGGCCGACACACAGACTCTCTCTCTCTCTCTCTCTCTCTCTCTCTCTCTCTCTCTCTCTCTCTCTCTCTCTCTCGCTCTCTCTCTGTCTCTCTCTCTCGCTCTCTCTCTGTCTCTCTCGCTCGCTCTCTCTCTCTCGCTCTCTCTCTCTCTCTCTCTCTCGCTCTCTCTCTGTCTCTCTCTCTCTCTCGCTCTCTCTCTCTCTCTCTCTCTCTCTCTCTCTCTCTCTCTCTCTCTCTCTCTCTCTCTCTCTCTCTCTCTCTCTCTCTCTCTCTCGCTCTCTCTGTCTCTCTCGCTCGCTCACTCACTCACTCACACACACACACCTAGGAACAATTTTCAGTACGGCCAATTCACCTGACCTGCATGTCTTTGGACTGTGGGAAGAAACCGGAGCACCCGGAGGAAACCCACGCAGACACAAGGAGAACATGCAAACTCCACACAGAGGACGACCCTTAAGGTTGGACTACCCCGGGGCTCAAACCCAGGACCTTCTTTCTGTAAGGCGACCATGCTAACAACTGCGCCATCTATGAATTATATCATGATAATATTGTTTTTCTTTTTTTATTTGCCTTTTTGGATATGCTGTACCAAGCCCAGTATCCAGAGGTTATGTACATTGCGTACATACGTTATGTATTTTAATTGTCAAATGCATAAATTAGGCCGAATTCATTCATTCATGATCTTAAAAGGGTAGAGGCTCAATTCCACGGGTAAACAGAGTTTAGGCGGGACACCACCCAAACACTAGCCTAACTTAGACAGATGGTTAAACGTTCATCTGGAGAGATGGGACGGCGAAATCCAATGTCCATTTTGCTGAGGAAAAGTTTAATATTCTCCAGGTGGACATCAAAGTGATTCTTATTCAATCTAAGGTATGATTGGAACCTCTCGTCGTGGATCCTTAGATTTCTGACCAGGTTGAGTTCTCCTTTTGCATAGCGAGACAAAAACGTTTCAAGCATCCAATTGCTGGTTTTTTCATCACTGTCTGGTCTGAATGGGCCTTCTTTTGAAAGAAACTTAACTGCACCGTACACAAAATGGTCTGCAACTGCAGCTGTAGGAAGATGGCGGCGCGAATTCACATTTGAGGCGGCCTCACCTAGTACTGGTGTGGGAAGATGGCCGCGCAAACTTGCGATTGCAGCAGCTTCACCCAGTACCGTCCACGCAGTGTCTTTGTCTTTGTCCACACATCTGTCTTTGTCTTTATCCACACATCGGCATCTAAGTTTGTTTTTGTTTGATGGCTGGGAGAGCTGGCGCGGGATTGGCTGGAAGAGCTTGGTCTGCTGCATCCTGTGGGCCAAGGGACCATGGCACTACCTGGAGCTGTATCCGAAGAGGAAACACTGAGAACGGTCTGACAGGACGCGAAAGCAGCGCAAGCTAAGCTAACTGCTAGCCCATGCAGACTGGCAGCTCCAATAACACTGAGGGCGATCTGGCAGCGGCCTCGCCTAACGTTGACTGTGTTTTGGGTGTCGTCGTGTGGAGTGTGGGGAGGTGTGTCGAAGGTGTCTGCCTAGGAGAGCTGGCGTTGGATCGGCTGGGGGAGCCTGGTCTGCTGTGTCCGGTAGGTCCAGGGACCACGGCCCTGCCTGGAGCTGTGCCCGAGGAGGAAACACCGAGGGCGGTCTGAGAGAACGTGGACGCGCTAGCCCATGCAGACCGGCAGTTCCAACAGTCATCTTGGCATTCGCTCTCTTAGATAGTGAAAAAAAAATTGTTTTTTGATATGTTGGATATATGTGTTTTTGTAGTTTTTTTTTTTATTTTTATTTTTAGTTTGGATATACATATGTTTTTGCCTTTGTGTTGCACTGCTGGGGGCTGGGGAAAACGATGACAAATATTCCTGAACTGATGGCATCTGGAGAAATTGGCGGCAATTTCCTTGAAATACCCCAGTTGTGTCCTTGTTGCCTAGAAACATGGTAGCTACCTTGGGCACTTTCTGATGATGTATACCTGCGCTGCACTTTGTCTCTGCAGTATGCTGTGCGCTCTACCTCACAGTGAGCGAAGAGCAAATTTCTTACCATCTGAATGCATCTTAACCATTGAGGTACACAGCAAATTAAACCCTTAGCCTCGGCCACGTTAATGCTGCACTCTGCCCATTGAGCTACACAGATGTCCAACTTGTTTGAAGGTTATTCTGCTCCATCTAATCAGCACTCTGACTCACATGGGGAATCTCCACAGCAAGCATCACAGCCATCAAACTCTCATTAGCAAACCCAGAAGTCATCACCATCAATTATGCACTAACAGCACTCTTGTCCAAATGGGTTCTGCCTCCTCATCTAGCCAACAGTTTCAGCTTTAAAGTTCTGTCAAATATAACTTTTTCATGTTCTTGGCTATGCAGAGACACGTAACATTCTGCCATGTAAACATTAAGGGATTTTTTTTCCTATGGCTGCTCTCATCACCACTAAGCCAATGAAGACAGTAAAGACTACCTAAGACCCATTTAGCTAACCAATAAGAAAATCGCTCTGTCTCTCTTAGAGACATTTGTTGAAATCATTCCAGAGTCAAGGCTGTATTTTCTTTTTTCCCATTAATTGGGGGAAGACAAAAAATTATATATATATATATATATATATATATATATATATATATATATATATATATATATACACTACCGTTCAAAAGTTTGGGATCACCCAAACAATTTTGTGTTTTCCATGAAAAGTCACACTTATTCACCACCATATGTTGTGAAATGAATAGAAAATAGAGTCAAGACATTGACAAGGTTAGAAATAATGATTTGTATTTGAAATAAGATTTTCTTTACATCAAACTTTGCTTTCGTCAAAGAATCCTCCATTTGCAGCAATTACAGCATTGCAGACCTTTGGCATTCTAGCTGTTAATTTGTTGAGGTAATCTGGAGAAATTGCACCCCACGCTTCCAGAAGCAGCTCCCACAAGTTGGATTGGTTGGATGGGCACTTCTTGCATACCATACGGTCAAGCTGCTCCCACAACAGCTCAATGGGGTTCAGATCTGGTGACTGCGCTGGCCACTCCATTACCGATAGAATACCAGCTGCCTGCTTCTGCTCTAAATAGTTCTTGCACAATTTGGAGGTGTGTTTAGGGTCATTGTCCTGTTGTAGGATGAAATTGGCTCCAATCAAGCGCTGTCCACCGGGTATGGCATGGCGTTGCAAAATGGAGTGATAGCCTTCCTTATTCAGAATCCCTTTTACCCTGTACAAATCTCCCACCTTACCAGCACCAAAGCAACCCCAGACCATCACATTACCTCCACCATGCTTAACAGATGGCGTCAGGCATTCTTCCAGCATCTTTTCATTTGTTCTGCGTCTCACAAACGTTCTTCTTTGTGATCCAAACACCTCAAACTTGGATTCATCCGTCCACAACACTTTTTTCCAGTCTTCCTCTGTCCAATGTCTGTGTTCTTTTGCCCATCTTAATCTTTTTCTTTTATTGGTCAGTCTCAGATATGGCTTTTTCTTTGCCACTCTGCCCTGAAGCCCAGAATCCCGCAGCCGCCTCTTCACTGTAGATGTTGACACTGGTGTTTTGCGGGTACTATTTAATGAAGATGCCAGTTGGGGACCTGTGAGGCGTCTGTTTCTCAAACTAGAGACTCTAATGTACTTATCTTCTTGCTCAGTTGTGCAACGCGGCCTCCCACTTCTTTTTCTACTCTGGTTAGAGCCTGTTTGTGCTGTCCTCTGAAGGGAGTAGTACACACCGGTGTAGGAAATCTTCAATTTCTTAGCAATTTCTCGCATGGAATAGCCTTCATTTCTAAGAACAAGAATAGACTGTCGAGTTTCAGATGAAAGTTCTCTTTTTCTGGCCATTTTGAGCGTTTAATTGACCCCACAAATGTGATGCTCCAGAAACTCAATCTGCTCAAAGGAAGGTCAGTTTTGTAGCTTCTGTAACGAGCTAAACTGTTTTCAGATGTGTGAACATGATTGCACAAGGGTTTTCTAATCATCAATTAGCCTTCTGAGGCAATGAGCAAACACATTGTACCATTAGAACACTGGAGTGATAGTTGCTTGAAATGGGCCTCTATACACCTATGTAGATATTGCACCAAAAACCAGACATTTGCAGCTAGAATAGTCATTTACCACATTAGCAATGTATAGAGTGTATTTCTTTAAAGTTAAGACTAGTTTAAAGTTATCTTCATTGAACAGTACAGTGCTTTTCCTTCAAAAATATGGACATTTCAATGTGATCCCAAACTTTTGAACGGTAGTGTATATATATATATAGACAGCTGATGGTTGATTATGGCATGAAACAGGCTTGTACTGTCTCATAAAAAAATTACTTGACTCACTGGATTATTTCGCTCATTTGTTGAGCAGTTTCCCTACCATTGAGTGTTTCTTAAAACAAACTTTTATAATTTACATATATATAAAAAACTTTGTTTCAAATAAATCATTTTGCATTTATGTTTATGTTTATCTATTGTGCAAACAACCCAAATTAACATAGCTAAATGCTGAATAACTTGGGGAAGCTGTAGCCCAGATGTCTGCAATGAGCTTGACTTTACTTATTAATACTGTGGTACCCTTGAGCGTGGTACCACCCATAGTGAATGTGCACAGTAGACAATAATTGAACATTGCGACCGTACTAGACAGCTCGAGTGCATGTGGGACTATGGCGGATATTGATCTGAAACAGAAGCCACTTTCAGTCAATCCTCCAAGAATAAATAAAAAAATATCAAAATGTAAAAAGTGAACATGTCATATTGTATCAGGAGATCATGACTGTTATTAATAAACTCATTTTCATTCACCTTTTGATTGCCAGGCTGATCTCTTTGCTAATGTCTCAACTTATCACTCAAATTGTAATGTGACATTTTTTGAGACAAATAGTCCTCATCATTTTATCATCAAGGGTGGAACCCCAGTTCTGGATATGTCCATTCTTAACACAAACCTCCTGACATATTTTTCTTTCTGAATTATGTTCAGCTCAGTCATTCACAGGTTCACACTCCTGTCTTCATAACCCTCCATTTGGGGGAAAACTGGCAACTCTTAAAAAGCAGACAGATATTTCACAACCATGATCAAACTCCTAAATCCCACATCAGGTCCTTATAAAATCTAGCATGAGAACAAAACTGTGAAGGAAACACAACACTGTTGTTTCTGAAGTACCTGCTCCGCAGACTGTGCCCTAGTAGCGTTTAAAAAGAGCAAAAATAATAGAGTTCTCAATGTACTCTTCCTTTTCCGAGATGTAATAGTGAATAACATTGCAAGACTGTGGTAATGTGGAAGAATTACTATGGATAGGAGCTTAACACTATACACGCTGATTTACTGACCATTACAGAACAACTGACAGCAAATAAGATCGTTTGCCTATGTTAAAAAAATTGGATTGGGGATGCCACTCTCAATGACTCGGGTTCCATTTACACAGTATCATGGATAATAACTCATGGTGTCTTACACGATGGACAATCGCTTACACAGCATGAACTGTTTGTATTCATCTTATTCTGATTCTTATCTTATATTTGGATCACATATTTGTATCCCTGTGTGCATAAATAAAGCGAAGATGCAGAGTGTTACCATGGAAACCAAGCTTGTGCTGATCACAAGAAACAACAAATAAGCAGGGTATAAGGGTGTTTACGCTCCTCCGTATATATATTGACATAACCGCAGTTATATGCAGGTTTCTTAGTACAGGGAAAATGTTAGCTCAGGTTTGCTAAAAGAAAGGGGAATACACCGTTTACTCGCACCGACTTTGAAAGAGAATACTTAACAAAGACGGCTACAGAGGATCAAGCGCACAGCCACTACACAAACATAAACACCAGCAAGAGTGTTAAGGATGAACTCCCCAGCGCTAACTACCAAAGGGATGACCACCCTGTGCAGGGTATAAATATGTATGTGAGGGAGTAGAGACATCGGGACATGAGAGACGAGCTCAAACAAGCTCCCGTGGGATAAGCCTCGCATTATGTTTGAAGAGTTACCAAAAGGCAGTAGAGAGAGAGAGAGAGAGAGAGAGAGAGAGAGAGAGAGAGAGAGAGAGAGAGAGAGAGAGAGAGAGAGAGAGAGAGAGAGCAGCAGCATGAGCGATAGATCGGATGTGCTGTCACATAGTCTAGAGAGAGTTGTGTGATGTACATGTAGCATGTTAGCCGACCCAAGTCTCAAACGTGGTGTAGGATTTGACAAAGCTCTGAGAAGCGATGCGGCAGCAGCCCCAGGTTTGAACTGGGACTGCCTACTGTTTTTTTTTTGTCTTACAGCAGTGCCGTGTCTGTCTTTGGTGGAGAAATAAAGAGGTAGGGTTAACATAGGAGGAAAAATTAAGTAATTTCAATGCAAAAGTTATGTCATATTGTGCACAAATGAAAAAAAAAGAAATAAACATTTATAGAGCACTCTTGCTCAAGCAAGTTTAAAACGTGCCACAGAATCAATAAAAAAAATCAGAAATGGGTTATGACAAAAACAGACAGTTTATAGAAACCAAGTTGTGCTGTACAACTGTATATCAGAATAGTAGCCAACAATAAATCATAGGGTTTACAAACAAAATACATAGCATACAGCAGATGTTGGCAAATCCTGAATAGACAACACAATAAAAGAACACATTTGTGGAAATTAGTCTTAAAGGAAATGTTTGCCAATGGACTGCATGTGCAAGCAGTACTGATTGGTAAAGTAGTCAATTGAAGCAATCATGTCCTAACTGCATACTTACTATATGCACAGACAAATTAGGGTTAGAGTTGATATGAGCAACCTCCCACTTGCAGAAATCAGGACGTGCAGTCCATAAGGGGTCAAAAGGTCAAATTCTGTAGGAACGAACTCCTTAAAACTTAAAAAAAAAGTGATCAGAAAAACCTTAGTCAATTTTAAAAACGCAAAGGTAACCAGTAAAATGACTGCAAAACTCAGGTTACATGATATTTTAATCAGTAGCAGCTAAAAGTCCAGCTAATACTCTGTTCTGCACTAGAAGCATCAAAGAGACTTTGGATTTACCAACACGGGGATTGCCGGTTCGAATCCCCATATTACCTCCGGCTTGGTCAGGCGTCCCTACAGACACAATTGGCCATGTATGTGGGTGGGAAGCCAGATGTGGGTATGTGTCCTGGTCGCTGCACTAGCGCCTCTTCTGGTTGGTCGGAGCACCTGTTCAGGGGGGAGGAGGAACTGGGGGGAATAGTGTGACCCTCCCACGCGCTATGTCCCCCTGGCGAAACTCCTCACTGTCAGGTGAAAAGAAGTGGCTGGCCAATCTACATGTATCAGAGGACAGATGTGGTAGTCTGCAGCCCTCCCCGGATCAGCAGATGGGGCGGAGCAGTGACCGGGATGCCTTGGAAAATGGGGTGATTGGCCAAGTACAATTGGAGAGAAAAAGATGGGGGAAAAGCCACAAAAAAAGAGACTTCTGATTTAGTCAGGAAAAAAAGCTAACCATGGTATTTTAAGCAAGAGCATATAAAAACCAGACTATTCCCCAAAACGTCAAGGGAATAAACATTTTTGATATGAACATGTTCTGAAATTGGTGAAATCTGACAGAAAACTCTCTATCTTGAGCACTGAAACGTAAGGTCAGCAACAGAGATGACCCCGTAGTTTCTGGTTTATACAATTGTGTGTCTGGTTTATGTAAGCTGATAGAGTGCAGAGTTCATCTTACATCAGTTTTATGGTATCATGTGGGCCAGTAAGTACTACTTATGGTTGGTCTTCATTTAGTTTGCAAAGAACTGTGGCACATCCGATACTAAATATCAGCACTGTTGTTAGGACATGCGTGCTATTCAGGACTTCAGGGGTAAATACAGTTGCGTGTAGAGGTATGCCAAGCAGGTCTGACTGGAGGGAGAAATTCCTCCACCTGTGAAAATCGTCAGACAAATCCACTGAAGGGATAACATCCCCATACACTGAACTCCATCAGAACCCTCAGGAGGAGTTGGAGGAAGTTTCTAGGGAGGGGATACCGTTTGCAACGCTCGCCTTGGTGGAGAGTTAAAAGGATAGTTCGGATTTTGTGAAGTGGGGTTGCATGAGGTATTTATCCATACTCAGTGTATTACCTACAGTAGATAATGGTTTGGAGAAGCGGGAAGGAGTATAGGCAGGGCTAGCACACTATCTGCAGTGGGAGGGGCCAGAAACAAAATGTATTTTAGCCACCTAAAAAAAGGTGCACCTAAAAAAAAAATCAACATCACTTTAAATATATGCTATATTTAAATTTATTTCACCACTTAACCTTGCCATTAGACAGCTTTTCTTTTTCTTTTTTTTTGGCACTACATTTTCTCAACCATAGAACTTCTGTATATGCACAGCGCTTTTGCCGCGCACTGTATTGCGCCGCCCGCAGGTGTGCTGTTTGGGCCAGAAGTGCGGTTGCGAGATCAGAGTGAAATCAAACTTTGTTTCTCTAAAGATTTCAAAGATGGTGCGTGATTGTGCCTTTCTTGGCTGTTCAGACAAACATTTTGTCGTTGCTGTCAAAATCACTCATTTTTATTTCGTCTCTTCTATATAACCCGCTGAAACTCTGACCTAAACAACTGATCTGCGGGCGGCGTAATACAGTGCGCAGCAATTCGGAAAGCAGTTCGTTGGCAATACAGAAGTTCTACGGTTGAGAAAATGTAGTGCCAAAAAAAAGAAAAAAACGGCTTTCTGACAGCGAGGTGAAAATACTCTAAATACAGCTGCGCCTTTTTTAGGTGGCTAAAATACATTTCGTTTCTGGCCCCTTCCACAGCAGATTGCTCTCTAGCCCTGCCTATACTCTTGCCCGCTTCTCCGAACCGCGATCTACTGTAGGTAATACACCAACTATGGATAAGTACCTCATACAACCGCACTTCAAAATATCCGAACTATCCCTTTAAATATCCGGCTATCAGCGGAAGTTATTTATTTATGCCCCCCCCCCCCATTTTCCCCTCCCCAGTTGTATCCGGCCAATTAGTGTAAGTTATTTTGCCAGAGAATTGTGGTAGCTTCTGGATCCTTGCCAGTCACATGTTTCTTCAAGACGTGATTCATGCTGGAGGCCAACTACATTACAGGTGATTAGCTCCAAGACTTCAAGTCAGCTGAGCTATCGTTGAAAATTCGGTGAAGCTCTTCAAATAGCGAGAGAGTAAATGTTTCCTCTCAGCAGAACACTCATGACTGTTTTCTGTGACAACACCAAATGAAAATTATCATTCCTGTTAAGGAAAGCAAAAAATGTAACAGCATGTTCAAAGTTTATCAAAATCTATGTATTTGCGGAAAATTAGATAGAAATTACTAGTTAATTAAATCAGCTTGTGTACTGTGGCTCTCAACTCTAACTGAATATACAGGCTAGGTAAAACAACCATTTGGGTACAGAAAAGGTATGTCATGTCCATCAGATATAAGTGAAATGAACATAGTGGTGACTCTGCAGTCCTGTACATTAGCTGCAAAATAAATATGAAGATTATCAGAGGCCATTCACAAACGTATACTGTCTTGTCTCTCAGCTCTCATCTCATCATCATCGGCCGCATCTCCAGGGTCGGGTCACAGTGGCAGCAAGCTAAGTAGGGCACTCCAGACGTCCCTCTCCCCAGCAACGCTCCAGCTCCTCCTGGGGGATCCCAAGGTGTTCCCAGGCCAGATTGGACATGTAGTCCCTCCAGCGAGTTCTGGGTCTACCCTGGGGTCTCCTCCCAGTTGGATGTGCCTGGAAAACCTCCAAAGGAAGGTGCCCAGGAGGCATCCTAATCACATGCCCAAACCACCTCAACTGACTCCTTTCGATGCGAAGGAGCAGCGGCTCTACTCCAAGCTCCCTCTGGATGTCCAAGCTCCTCACCCTATCTCTAAGGCTGAACCCAGACACCCTATGGAGGAAACTCATTTCAGCCGCTTGTATCTGTGATCTCACCCTTTCGGTCACTACCCAAAGCTCATGACCATAGGTGAGGGTTGGAACGAAGATTGACAGGTAAATTGAGAGCTTTGCCTTCCGACTCAGCTCCCTCTTCACCACAACAGTCCGGTACAATGTTCACATTACTACTGTTGCTGCACCAATCCACCTGTCAATCTCCCACTCCATCCTACCCTCACTCATGAACAAGACCTCGAGATAATGAACTCCTTCACTTGAGGGAACTACTCATCCACAACCTGGAGGGAGCAATCCACCATTTTCTGGTGGAGAACCATGGCCTCAGACTTGGAGGTGCTGACTCTCATTCCGGCCATTTCACACTCAGCTGCAAACTGCCACAGTGCGCACTGGAGGTCACGGTCTGATGAAGCCAACAAAACCACATCATCTGCGAAGAGCAGAGATGCAATTCTGAGGTTCCCAAAATGGACACAGTCCTCACCTTGGCTGCACCTGGAGATCTTGCCCATGAATATCACAAACAGAATTGGAGACAAGGGACAACCTTGTTGGAGCCCAAAACCCAACAAAAACATGTTCGACTTTGTGCCAAGAATGCGGACACATCTCTCACTTTGGATATACGCGGACCGAATGCTTGTAGGAACTACCCCGGTACCCCCATACTCCCGCAGTACCCTCCACAGAATGCCCCGGGGTACATGGCCGTAAGCCTTCTCCAAGTCCACAAAACACATGTAGACTGGTTGGTCAAACTCCCATGTCCCCCTCAGCACTTCCGCAAGGGTAAAGAGTTGTCCGTTGTTCCACGGCCAGGATGGAATCTGGATTGTTCCTCCTGGAACTATGAAAACTGTAAATGTAATGTAATGTAAAAATATAATGTAATGTAAAAATATAATGTAATGTAAAAAATGTAAACTGTGTTGTATTCTCGATAATCAATATATCATAATATATAATATATAATCATAATAGTTACTTGATGATTATGTAGGTCCAGATGTCTTGGAAAGTGTTGACACTAGACTGTAGCCATGTCAGATTTACATAATGAAAACAAGTTATTAAAAATGGGTTGATAAGCTCTTTTAATATTGCAATAAGTGTACATAACAGCTGTCTTCCTTTTGACACACTTATTAGTTTTACCTCAATTTGTAATTTGGTTTTTCACATAAGCTCTAATACTGAATGTGTTGTGACAATTAAAACCAATGACTTTACTATGATAGATTTCGCTCATATTAATGTGTACATTTTTAAAGTCACCAAAACAAATTAATTCAGTTTGGTGGGAAGAATAGATTCATTCAGTCTGCCTTTGTTTTAACGTATGCCTTGCCCCAATGTACATGCCCTGCAAATTCCAGCTACTATTTGAGCGGTTAAAAATATAGGCCTCTCTTCTCTTTTCACCACACACTTTTCTGCTGAATTGTTCTTTTGATACCGCTTGCATAACACACCAACATCAAAGTAAAGCCGCTCTGGGTGCGCTTATCCTCTTTAAAAGGAAAACAAACTTCACTTAGCTGTGATCCCGCTGACCCATTCCCCAGCTGCAACTGCAATCGCTGCCCCCAGACACCGAGCCCTGGCCCCTTCTTCCCTAGCCAGCATCTGCTTCTGAATAATGCTACCTGCCATTTCTCTCCCAGTTAAGCGGAAAGGTGCTCACGGCGAAGCGCAACACACTGGGCATTGTTCTGTACATCAGGATGCTGCTCTCCCATTGTGTGTGTTTGTGTGTGTGTGTGTGGGGGGGGGGGTTGTGGGTTGGGGCAGGTGGGGATGGTAGCAGAGGAGAGTAACTGCTAACCTGTCGAGCTTCTGTTGGAATCTGAACAAGGGCGGATTAATAAATCATCATCCCCCGTTGCTGTGACAGTCATGACACCTCCGTCACCCTCATTGTTTAATCTCGAACCTCAGGTCCCCCAGGAGAGGGAGGAGAGGTATTTAAGGGTTTGTCACTGGGGAGGGGGGGGAGAGAGAGAGAGAGAGAGAGAGAGAGAGAGAGAGAGAGAGAGAGAGAGAGAGAGAGAGAGAGAGAGAGAGAGAGAGAGAGAGAGAGAGAGAGAGAGAGAGAGAGAGGAAAAAGCACAAACAGGTGTGGCACCATGCAAAGTGTGACATACATTTTCGAAAGGAAAATCGCTATTGGCCCCAAGACATTGGAAATCATTAGATGACGCCATCAGGTAGTTTGCACACTATCTGCATCGTAATGACGACACATCGGAAAAGACTAAAGCGGCGGGAAGAGAAAGAAAAGGTAAATGATGAACTAGACTGTATGCGGAAATTAGACATCACCATTATAAACAAAATATTTACATATATATTCAATCAGACCTTTATGGGAGGGAAGGAGACAGAAGTGACAGCAAAATTATTATAAAACCAGTCCAGATGGTTAAGCTACATATTGACATAATGTACAATGAATCCGGCGTTTCTTTTTTCTTTTTTCAATTTTTTTTTTTTGCCTTTTATTAAACGTTTTTGACCAACACAGTGGTGTGGATAGGTTGCTTTGCCTACAGCCTAGACTTTTTAGTGAGGTTGATGGGTGTGACCGCCATGGGAGTGGACTGATGGCAGACCCCTATTAGAAGAACCCACTCTCATTAACATGGATCAAAAGGTAAAGTGCAGTGCAGACGATGTGACATGCTCCTACATCACTTTGTCTCACAAGTATTGGTGTCAAACATTCTCCCAAAGATCAGTAACATTCCCTGGTTTTGTCGCAATTGGCATCCATTCCATCCATCATCCATTCCATCCACTTATCCTACTCAGGGTTGCGGGATGCTGAAGCCTATCTCAGCAGTCACTGGGCGGCAGGCGGGGAGACACCCTGGACAGGCCGCTAGTCCATCACAGAGGATTTTTTAATTTGAGAAATTATTATCACTGGGGGTCTAAAAAGTCACCAAATCTAGAAATAAAGCTGCAAACTTGACAAAAGTTGGAGTATATCAGAGTTTCATGGCAAAATAGCATCTTCAAAATAAGGCACATTATATGTTACTAGATTTGTTAGTCTTGAGGACTTTACTCACGAATATGTGACAGTATTTCTTTTTTTCTTTGCCAAAAGAATCACTTCCATTCTAAAATATCATCTGATTAATTTCAAGTACAAGAATTGTACTTACAGGATTATACAGCATTTTGACATTTAACCACGGATTTATCTTAGTGTGCAGCTTCAAGTGTTCAAGAAGATGTAACCAACATAGTCTGATGATGAATATGCAAAATTCAAGAGATAAAATATTCTATCGATAGGATGTAGCGTAGTGTCATATAATATAAGGGAATATGAGTAATATTAGTATTTCAAACAGTTGCCTTCATCACTGATTCATCTCAGTCTCTTCCAGACACAACTTTCATAGCCCTAGTACTTGGTAGGGGGAGACTCTGATGTGCGTATTTCTTTGACTTCTGCACCAAAGCAAATCTATATCTGCACTCTCTGATGTCACTCCTGGGTAATCTCCAAACATCTTCAGCTAGAAGAAGCATGCAGAATTAGTGAGGATCAGTATGTTGGAGACCAAGGTGAAGACCGAGGCTCTGATTCACTAAGGGGTTGTTGCTGTGTACTGTGCAGGCACTGCATCATATAGATAGATAGATAGATAGATAGATAGATAGATAGATAGATAGATAGATAGATAGATAGATAGATAGATAGATAGATAGATAGATAGATAGATAGATAGATAGATAGATAGATAGATAGATAGATAGATAGATAGATAGATAGATAGAATCTAGTTAGTCAAGTAAATTCTTTATGAGCCAGTACAAGCCTGTTTCATGCCATAAGCAATCATCAGCTATATATATATATATATATATATATATAACTAATGATGATAGCTGATGATAAGTTTTATATATATATATATATATATAGAGAGAGAGAGAGAGAGAGAGAGAGAGAGACAGAGAGACAGAGAGAGAGAGAGAGATATCAGTATATAGATATAGATATGTACACACACACACACACACACACACACACACACACACACTTTAGGCATATCGCTGACACCGTTGACCAAAACGAACCTAAAACAAAAACATAACAGTGGAATAAGCTGAAATTCCTAGACTGCCAACATTACAAGCACCCAAAAACAACAAGAAAAAGCCAATGCTGCAATCTCCAGACACAGGATGTGTTGATTATTCCTGTAACCCTTTGGTTTAGCTCCCAAGCAATTACAAGTGGTTCCAACATAATGGCAACAACTCTGCGCACAGTTTTAATGGCATCTGTATGGTGGGACTCTGTCAACCTGTCTTGTTGACTCCCATCTCTAATGCCCAGGAGTTGAAAATAAGATGTTTCTTGACAACTAACCAGAAGAGAGAAAAAAAGCCAATGGGACTAACAATGTTGTAACTGGAAAAACATCTATACCATTTTCTACTGCACTGATAGCATACACACACACACACACACACACATATATATACTATATATATATATTTTTTACATATATAGAGCATATTGTCAGTATCAAACTGTGCTCATACCAGGCCTAAAATGAGTAAATTATAGTATCAGTTACATGGATAAGTCACTGACACATTAACAATGTTGTAACATCCTTTCAAGTGCCGACTGAAAGTGTGTATCTTGTAAGCTTGTGTATCTTGCCAACACATTTCTAGTGCACTGATTCAGGACAGGACCAAGCAAAACTTAATGGCAAACCCCGTGGTGCTGTGCCATTGACAGTACTGCACAATGCACATTGTGGAGGAAAACACTGCAGTGATGGTAATTGATTTCTGTGAGACAGGATCCCTGCAGGGATGGTTTGACACCTCTCCCAGCATGTCATTTCAATTACAGAGGAGTCAAAAGCATTGCTTAAAAGTGAACATTTTATATTTATTCTGCAGGTTATGCAATTTAAAAAAAAAAGAAAAAAGATTCACCGGTTAAGATGTGTTCCCTCCTGTTTTAACGATAAATACAGTTGGTCACTGGCACAAGATGACCAGTGAGTTCAAGTGTTCATAATGTGGGGACAAGACACACGTGTATACGACACCAACAATAACTTTATGTATATGCAGAATAAAGACACAACACTAGCACAAATATTAGACGGATATATGTGCAAACACAATGTGGCCTAGAACCAGAAGTAGGATTACATCAGTCCTCAAACCTCAGAGGAATCACCCTCTCAGAAAGATGTGGTGAGAAACAGAGAACTAGCAAATCACAGGAGATGAATGACAGCAGAGAGAAAAGCTAGAACAACGACTCTGCGAATCTGGAAACTGAGGAGAAACAAAGCCATTTCCAACACATTTTTTCAGAGATTTATTAGAATAACAGGAGTCAGCCAATTGTTCTTCAAGCCCCCAGTTCACAAAGACTATGCTACGTGGGTTATTCGTGCAATGCGTTGCATCAGAGTTATGAGAGCTGATAGTGCCAAGCGTCCATCTTATCTTATCCATCTTATTTGGTCCAAATCAATTGTTTTTTTTCCATTGTTTTTTTTTTCCTTCTCTCTAGCACTTCTCTTTTCCATTGCTTTTCTAGTGTCAGAATGACTTTGTTGGCTCTTTAGTCAGAACACTTGTCCTTACACATCTTTGTATTATTACTAGTGATGCTGGCAATCCGGGGATTGAAGCTTACGATTTCCACCCACTGAATTCTTCTGAACAATGACATAATTTAAGCAATGACTTGGTAAATGTAAATAAAATGAGGAAACATGCACAGTTCAGCAAATGGTGCATCAGGGACTTTTTTCCAAACTGAACTCAGTACTTTTGATTTCAATGATACCCAAGAGTGACATCAGAGGGTGCAGTGATCAATTTTGGTATGCTGCTGAAGTCAAAGAAATACAACAATCAAAATCAATCAGTCTATCCCGAGCTATCAGGGCAGTGAGTAACAATCTAGGTCATCATCATCATCATCATCATCATCGTTGTCATCATCATCATCATCATCATCTGTGGTCACCAGGGGTCGAGTATGACCGTCCTCCCTCTGGGTCTCTCTGGATCCTCAGGTGGGCATAGAGGCCGACCCTGGAGCCGCATAATGGGAGGACGCCTGCACATGACAGCTTTTTACACGGAGTGGCTGATGCACCTGTAGCCACCACACGTCCCTTGGCAGGGGGTGGCCAGAGTCCAATGGTATGGAGAACCAAGACGATTGGGGACCACCTTCTGTTGCAGCCTTCATCTGCCTTCACTGCCATTGTGACCAGGAGACATCTTCCATCAATTCCACTGTTGAGGTCTTTGTTGGATTGCACTTTGTCTGGAACCTCCCCCTTGACCTATCCGCCTTGGGTGACCCTACCAGGAGCCAAGCTCCGGACGGCATAGCTCTTGGGATCATTGGTGCACACAAGCTTCTCCACCACAGCAAGGTGGCGATCCAGGAGAAGAACAACCTAGGTCTGCTGTTTTCAACACATAGGAACCTGCTGGTAAAGATCCCAACTTCATGCTGTTGACAGGAGTGTACGATCATCTTTACGTCAACAATATGATGTCACAGAAACAAATATGACATGGGCTTCTCCATTATTCTCTTTTCACCTTGTTTTATAAAATTATTTTCTTTATAGTAAAGCACTAATGATAAAATATGACAGAAGGTTAACTGTGATGTGATGATGAAAATAAGGAGAGCCTCATTTTGCAACAAATTTTGAAAGAGGCTCTCTGGACTGCTGTCAAAGCTGAGTGTTTTTTCCTACACCTACACGATGTTCAACCTTAAGTGAATGCTCAATGTTTCAAGTTGGGGTTTTTTCTCTCTATGTAGCAGTTTGGTCATTACATCTTTATTATTTGCCACTTATTTCATGTTTTAACTGTGTTAATGGTATTTCTTACGGGCCATTAATGGTACCAATGTTTTGCAGTCACCATCTAAAGCACAGTGTGGCAATTAAATTGTCTCATACAATTGTGCAGAAAACAGAATACATGCATTTGTTGAATACTTTAATGCAAACCTGCCTTACTATTCTATGAATCCCTTAGGGCTCGGGATGGGCAGGTACCACCCGATCTGATATTACGATTATATTTTAGTGCTGATTTGATACCAATTGGTATTTTTCAAATATCACTGTATAACAAACACTGTGATTTGACTCCACAATTGATTTAAGGCTTTATCCCTTCAATAAAAATTAAAATATGAAAACTGAAATAATCTAAAGAAAATGTACAACAAAATGTAATTATTTTAAGTCCCATGTATTACAAAGGCGGAAATCTCGAGCCAGCTTCCCCGAGTAAACATTCAAACAATTCAAATTCAAACATTCAGAGATGCAGAAATCATTACATCAAACCTCTTCATAGCATCAGTTAATTGTGCTTCAGCAATGCAATTCAGGGGAAATGCCGCTATGTTAAAATCGTCACAGCTTAGTATCATGATTGCTACTGGATTAAATTCTCCCCACCCCTACAGCTCATATATTTATAGGGTGTTCCCATGGGTAATCCAACCCTAACCGTGGCATTGTTTGTGCCACTCTGTATTCCTTGACCTGCACACAAAAGGAAACCTCTAAGACTGCCTGTGCTGTTGCCACACTGCCTTGTAAAGGAAAACTCCTGTATTTTCAAACCTAAGACCTCCCCCCCCCCCCCTATCATTAGGAGTCATACTGAGCAATGTGCAAAATAATCTTAAATTGATTCTGTACTGAACAAACTAGCATCACCAAGCTGCAACCTAATTCTTTGGTGCAAAAGCACATGGCAAATAACATGCATTAAAAGCACTCCTTTTTGGCACTAACAGGCACAACATTTTATGAGAACCTTCTGAAAACAACAAATTATGAAAAGAAGGCCCCAGGGCAGTCAGTCAGTTCAATGATAGGCCTTTTTTGCATTATCTTTTTTTTTTAACTTCTCGCCTTCTCTCTCAGACCCCCACTGTTGCCTTCCTGCAAAAAAAACTCACTCTTCACAGATTTAGGGATCAGGGCAAAAAATTGACATAGAAATGGATATCAAAATTCCATGATTGATATCTTGGCTAAGGCTAATTAGACTCCCCTCATAACATTCTGTACCTGTTAGTGCCACAAAAGAGCTCTTACAGCTGACTTAATTTGGCCCGCATGATTGTCCCGAAATATTACATTGCAGATTGTGTCATAGCAGTCAGCTAATGTTAGCTTGCTCAATACTTTTCAGTTTAAAATATTATTCTACCCATTACTCAATTATTCTACCCATTACTCAGTTAACTCCTAACAATACATAAATAGAGCTTAGGTTAAAAAAAAATACCGGAGTTTTCCTTTAAGCTACACAGCCCAAGCTCAAAGCACACAGCGGTTACACTAACTGCATGGTAGTTCTGTATCACAATGCTCCACAGGTTTATATGTCTGCCACGCATCCAAATTGCTTTTGATGTTCAGTAGGCATTGGAATTATTCAAAAAAGGGTATGGGTATCAAAAGTGTCACTCTCAAGGGGTAGAGAAAAGCAAAGGCAGTCCTTCATGCCAACATGGTTAACCCGCTTTAAGTCAAGACTGCCCTATCCCTGTCTCAGGACGTACTGTTAGACAACCGCCACAAATCTACCTTCTATTCGGGGCCGATTTTGTCATTATTTTTAACCAAAGCCACCTTGAAATTACATATAACCATTTTTAACTTTTTAACTTGGATGCAGGAGCTTGTTGAATTACTTGAAGGCAGCAATTGTGACAAATATTTACATGGTATGTACTGAGTATACTGTATGTTGAGTTAAGCTTATCATTGTGGCTGAAAAGACACAGAGATAAATCAGGGGACTGTCTCTGTGCCCTATCCTTCAGAGATTGTTGACATTTTATAGACTTCAAGTACCTTTTTTTTAAATGTTTAGTTGTTAAAATGACAACTGTGGTTCTCGTCTTGCTGATATGTACTATGGTTTTCAACACAAGTGCAGCCTGACTACTTTGAGAAAGATATACACAAATATCACACAGAAAAATCTGCTGTATCACCTAATGACATGTTCTGGAATCCAACAGAGAAACAGTTCAATCAGTACTCGAGTTTTTCTCAAGGAGAAGTGGGTATCATATCAAAACTGAACAAACAGGAGCATCCACCCATAACCATAATGTATTAGAAATCCACAGTCCACAGTATGCGGTAACTCGTCCGTCTGGCATCCATTAAAAAAAAACACAACCCAATGGCAAGAGTTAAAAGAACAGAGACAAGGACGAAGGCAAAAATCAAAATGGGTTCTTTTGCCTGCTAAATACGAGGATTTATATCGCGACCTTTTCAGTTGCATTTAATTCTGCAGACCACAAGAAGAAGACAAAGAGGCAGCAGAAAGCAGAGGTGAAACAGAGATTTAGCCTATTAAATTACTTTTAGTGGTTCCACGTCCTCTTTAACAGGGACGGCCCATGGGCAGGGCCGACTTCCTTTCCCGTCCTCACTGCTGAGGTATGACATGTTCTGGGGCAAAGTTGCGTTGACTCTCCTCTGACCTTATCGCCGGACTCACTAGCTGTGTCTCTCTGTGGCATCCCAAGTATGTGGTTGGATTTCAAATCAGTGGTGGCAAAGACTAACACTGCCTCCCTCAACGCATGTTTTGATTTCCTGCACAGCTGTACAATACATTTGAAGGTTTCAAGGATATGTACCATGTCATTAGACAAAATTACATCTGACACTCATACACTGCTCAAAACCAACACTATGGAGATCCATATTAGGATTTTTTTTCTCTTTTCATTTATATCTTATCGCCAAGTACAATTAGGGGAGGAATTTGACCTGATGCATGGACACATTGACAACTTGGAAGTTCACATGACATTTGATGGGACACAGCAATACACACACACACACACACTCACACACACACACACACAAACACACACACACACACACACACACACACACACACACACACACACACACACACACACACATATATGTATATATAAATATACATTATATATACATACAATATAAATTTGTATATAGAAAATGTTGGTGGGCAGAATCAGAGCATGTGATTATCTGCCCATCCGACAAAAGTATTAAACAAAATGCTAATATTGTGTTTCTTGGCCTCATTAGGTGGAGTGCTCTTAAGGCTGCTGACAGATAGAGATCAGGGTCTCCACCTGCCCATATCTCTGCCCCTATTCACCCATTATTCTCCCCTATTCTATCCTCCCTCCAACCCCATTACGCCCTCTTCTTCCCCCTCTCTCACTTGCGCCACACTACCTCTTCACCCTCTGCTACTTCATCTACCTCATCTTCTACCTCTTTCCCTCATCCCCCTCCTCTCTCCCATTTTCCTTTCCCTTCCTCTCATTATTTACCTTTTCTCCCTCCCTCCCCAATCCTCCTCTTCTCTGTCCATTGTCTTCATCCATCTCTGGACTCTTTCCTCCGTGTGTTTCCCCCTATCCCAGACAGGTGGCCGGCCTGACTGGAAATATCAATTAGCACACCACAGTTAAAAAGAGTCAACTCCTTGTTGGACACTGCTCAGAAGAGCATTGCTCCATATGGCGGGACAAAATAAATAAATGCAGGGATGGGAAGCGGAACTTAATGCCTTCTCTTTCCCTGTTGGCAGGAACTGGTTTTACTGTGCCCTCTCAGAAGTTGTTTGTTCACAGCCTCTGGATATATAGCTAAACACTGTTTTTTTATAATGTGATTCACATCACATGACAGAAGAATGAAGTTAGTATATAGGCTTGAGGCTCATACTAAAATTAGATTAAATCAAGATATCCCTTCAGTGGAATTAAGTCAATTTAAAGTGAATGATACAACTGCCCTAATGTAGAGTAGGTTGGAAACTATTATTTAGTTCTTGAGATTTTTATGATCTGTTTATTTCTGCAGGTTAGCTGGTGTGAAGGAGTTGACTGCCCAGGTGTGTCTCGATTTTTTTGCTTAAAAGCAATTGTTCCACATTAATGAGGATCAAGATTTCTTATACGATGCCAAATGTCATTTTGAGTAGTATTTTGGTCAATGTCAGAATGTTTCTGATATTGCCTTATTGTACATATGCAGGAAAAGCCTTGCAACGGAAATAAAACAAACATACCCATTCTACCTCTAGTTGGCACCCTGTGGAATCGGCTGTCATGTGTCTTTATATAAACCATAGCAACACACAGGCACAAACTGAAGCTTCTTGTATTGTTGCATTTTAATTCACTGCAGAGAAGAGCATCAGCTTAGAGCCTGGAATGTAAATAACACTGAGATATGTTTTATTGAAAAAAGCCGTGAGCATTGATTGGGATGACGAGATTCTGAACAGCTGTCGTCAGTGCTTTCTGGGAGCCACCACAGTTGGCAGCAACACAAAGACAAGTGTTGGCCATGTAGCTCGCCAAGCTCTACTGGAGAGAGGCAAAAATACTTGTCCTTGTAGAGTGCAGGTGTACTGAGATTCAAAGGGACAGCTTTCACTGGCCCGGCACAGATAATGACCTGAGCTCTCGTGATCCCCCTGCAGAAACAGTCTCAGGACCAGCCAGAAATGGGCTGGGAGAACCAGGATGGGCCACCAGGAGAGTGGGGGACCTGGGACTGAGGAGAACATTAACTCGTCGTACATGACAGAGCTGACCAGATGGGGTAACCCAGCATGGGTGCCACCAAGAGTTGCCCTTGATGTTTTTCTAGGAAGATTTAAATGAACAAAACGGAAAAAAGAAAACAAAATCAGTGCAAAGCACAAACTCTGTGACATGTAATATCTCAAACAAGTAACTTTTGATTTTTGGATATTTAGTTTTTCAGTGCAGCATTCAATGTTCTCAATTCAATGTCATGTGACATATTCAGCCACGAACCATTTTCATTCCCTTTCCTTTTAAAAACTTTCTTTGTCTGGGGTTTTCTGAGCACAAATGCATGAATGTGAAGCACGCCATTTGTGAAAAAGAGCATTTATCACACCTTGGAGCAGCCCAGGACAATCCCATCATGCCGCGGTCAACCCCCGCGAAGCTCCACTGGAGTAAGCAAGGCCTTAGGGTGCCTTGTTTAATGGCACCTTGTAGGAGAGAGAGTTGCTCAGTATATTCACCTCTGAGATTTGCTAAACTAGTTTAGAGATTTGAACCGTGGCCTTTCATTTACAAGCCTGCCACCATTAGATCAAGGTAACAGCCTCACCAAGTCGAATGTTGGGAGGTAGGAGTGTGAGGACAGCGGAATGAGAGGATGCCCACACAGTAAAAACAATGGATGTTATGATGAAAGACCTTTACCTTTCTACACACAATGACAGCAAGTCAAATTGATAAATCCAACTGATCCCTTGACCCCCGATTCCAGGCATGAACACACAAGGACTTTTTAAAAAAAACAAACAAAAAAACAACAACACCGAATACATAGTAAATTTGTAAAGTAGACATCATCAATCATTTATCCATCATTTATTAAGCTGCAACCCCCACCCAGCAAGAGACGGTGATATCTTGGAATCCCTTGGGAGGTCCCAGTCCTGCATGTTGAGGATCCCTGAAGCAGTTGTTGCAATATAGTCAGGGTCCTCAACAACCACAGCCAAAAGAAGGGAGTGTTAGTGGGCAAGAGGCGGCAACAGAGACAGCGCTTAAATGACAAGTCATTATGGAAACAATAAATATACCTCAGTGTTGATTATGATAGAGGATGGGGAGGAACAGGGGTGGAAGTTACAGACAGTACAGTAATGAGAAAGAAATTAAAAAAAAGAAAACCCTCAGGCAACAAGCCATAGCAGTGCTCAGCACAAAGTTATTACTGCAATCTCTCTTCCATCCTCCTTACTGTCTCTTGTCTCGCACTGACAAGACAAATCATGCACAATAGTTGTGTGTGTATGTGTGCACGCATGTGTGCGCGCATGTGTATGCGTGTGCATCTGTGTGTGTGTGTGTGTGTGTGTGTGTTTGTGCGCGCACGACACACACACACACAGACACACACAGGTGCACACGTTTGTGAGCTTTGTTACTGTCAAAAACCCCCATCACCCAACATTGCATAAAGAGGATATAGGTTCCCTTTGATGTTCCTTCCAACTCCAAATATTCTTTGATGCAACGTCACACCAGTTAAAGGGGAGGAGGAGGTGAGCGGAGGTATGAGACGTATGATCACTGATCCAGAGCCCTCCAGAGCCCTCCTGTGAGTAAAGTGTACATTCAGAATGCAGCAGAAGGCAAGCAGCCTACATAAGGCTCTTTGACAGTGCCTGCTAACAACACTGCAGCAGCGGCTCAAACTATCCCCCATCCAGCAATACTGTACCCCATCTTCCACAACAGATCCATATTTCCTATGGTTTCCATGGGGAATAGATTGAGTTCTATGCGATGGTGGGAAACGGGATGTCAGAAAAATGACTGGGAAGAGGCGCGTGTACAATGACTATACGTGAGCGTACAGGGGTCCTCTGCAAGTAAAGGAGGAGGTGGTAGCCTTTTGACTATCAAAGTAAGGTTGTGACTTAGGTCACTGATTCAGACCCCTGCCCTAAAAATCTGAGCATGAGGGTGAATGAATGAGACACGTTCTCCCCTCCCCTAAATAACTATTGTGCTACAAAGGTTCCTTTGAGCAAGGCAATTAACCTATGAGAGCTTTGGAGGTTTATTGATTGGAATGGTTTAGGTGTCAAAGGTAGATTTACCATGCACAAGGAAAAAGATTCTAACATTTTGAAATTAACTGATTTCAGTGTAAAGTATAGGAGAGTATTGTGGGGGTAGAAACACTGTTAGCGCTTAACCTACTGTAACCTGCTACGTCATTTGTAGTCATGTTTGCAGCTGCAGTGTGTTGTTCCACCGTTTTTGTTTTTTTTTACAATACATATTAAGGAATTGCTTATTAAATGGCTTCGTACTTGAGCTTCTTCATAAATTATGTAAGTCCACTTTAATGGGCTGATCCGTAATATTTTTTCTTTTGTTGTTTAGTTCATCTCATCCAGAATAGTAGTGTTTTGTTTTGTTTTTTGTGCAAATGAAATAAGCACAACACAGTAGTGCTAGCCAGAGAAGAGAGAGGGCTTCATGTTCTCTGAACTGGGTAACAGTCATTCAACAGAACATTTGATGTAATGAAATTTCCATGATACGCAAACAGGTCTTCTTTCTTTATCGGCAAGCAATGAGGCAAAACAAGACTGTCACCACTTACGCCACACAAAGGAGTCTTCAACACATAAATTAAAAGTTGGCATTCAACCAAAACAGAAGTGCACTGTGTAATTATCATTATAGTGCCATAATTCATTTACAATACACAGTCCGGGGAGGGAAAAGGATACCCATTAAGTAAATAATGGGTCTAAATGCTGTTAGATGAGGCGCGGCCACAAAGTTCAACTTGTAAGAGAAGAGTGGAGAATTGTGTTTTTCCTGGAATTAGGAAAATACTTTATGAATGCAGTTACCTCAGGGAGCATCTATGCAGATGCTCTGTTATCATTCAGGGCTGGCTGACAGTAAAGGCCAGTTAGCTTAGAGCTGCGTCTTAGCATGAATGGAATAACTGTTACACATACTGACTGAACTTGCCAAACATGAAATCAAGTCAATGGAAAATCAAGTAAAATATTCAGGTAGGGGAAGAAAACAGTAGCCGACAAATTAGCCTGCGAGGCCTTACAATGGAAAATGAAGTAGCTGTGGCAGACATTTGAAGAGCTGCAAGATGAAATCAAAAAGAGAGGAAAATACACTGCTCACCCGGCAACAGGCTTAGCGAAGGTGCAGGAGCTAAAAAATCAGACTGAACGAAAAGAGAGAAACATCCGCACACCCAAATCTGTGCAGGAATCTCTTTTTTATTGGCAAGCTTTCGGTCAGAGTGTGTGGATGCTCTTTTCTTTCCATTAAGATCTGCAAGACAACCATCCTCCTAAACACATCAGTGTGTCAGCAGGTTCAAAGTAGATTGCATCAAGCTCATTCAAGTTCAATGTCAAAGACAGCCTGAAAAAGCACTCCATGAAACACACACTGTTGGTTACACAACCAGGCCTCAGAGGATCTAGTTCCTGCAAGGTGTCATTTGAACTTCCTCTATGTCTCCAGGTCTTTTTGTTAGTATGCACCCACTGCAGTTATGCAAAAACAAGACCTGCCCTGCGGTAAAGTGTAGGCCTGTGTGCTTAACTTACATCCAGGGAGAGAAACTCGTATTGATGATCATCAAAGCACTGTGATGTCACCATCACCTATAAAGGATCTTTTGACAATCACAGGTCAATAACAAGGGATATTTTGAACTTGCTAATAATACACATCTCTAATACTGCTGCATTCCCATGACATTGGGCCAATGTTTTGTTTGGGTTTTTTTTGGGGGGGGATTTTTTTCCCGCTTTTTCTCCCCAATTACACTTGGCCAATTACCCCACTCTCCGAGCTGTTGCAGTTGCTGCCCCCCCCCCCCCGCTGATCCAAGGAGGGCTGCAGACTACCACATGCCTCCTCCGATACATGTGGAGTCACGAGGCACTTCTTTTCACCTGACAGTGAAGAGTTTCGCCAGGAGGACATAGCACATGGAAGGATCACGCTATTCCCCCCAGTTCCCTCTCCCCCCTGAACAGGCGCCCCAACCGACCAGAGGAGGCCCTAGTGCAGCGACCAGGACACATACCCACATCCAGCTTCCCACCTGCAGACACAGCCAATTGTGTCTGTAGGGATACCCAACCAAGCCAGAGATAACACAGGGATTCAAACCAGTGATCACCATGTTGGTAGGCAACGGAATAGACTGCTACACTACCTGGATGCCTTCATTGGACCGATGTTCAAGTCACTTGATGCCAATATAAATGTTACTCTATCTCCCAGTTGCAGACGCTTATGACACACATCCAGTGACTTTTGAGATATAAAACCCAGTTCAAAGCTGCTCCCAAAACCTAAGAAGAAAAATGAGGCCACTTCCACCCCAGACTAATAATTAAAACTTAAGTGCCGTTGAGGAAATTTCTAGTAAGTATCCACAGAGTTTGCATGTACAGTGTCTCCGTGTGGGCCAGCAATCTGAGCCAGCTTCTATCACTGGACAGCTCACATCAAAACCCTGGAACATGCATCTGGCACCAAACAAGACCGGGCCGCCAACCCCCAACTGAGCCACAAAGGACCAGCAGTCAGAAATAACCGCTCCTCCTGGACCAGGGAGCTTTCAGCTATGGTTGGATGGGGGATACTCTATACTTTGTTTTGAGAGGCACATCATCACCCAGTTTGTGAAATACTTAAAATGAGGTCACAGATCGGGTTTCATATTTCAAAAAAAAAAAAAAAACTTCTTTGAAAATGGAAAAACTAATTTACGGATAATGGACGTATGGGCAAGAGAAGTAGACCCGCAAACTTGGGTGCCAAATAACTTGGGAGACTCAATGGCTGAGCAAACTAGAGTCTGGTCAGCTGGAGGGGAGGCTGTTGCGTATTTGTTGGAAGTAGGGTTACTTGAGAGACGCAATTATGTAGGTGAGGCTTAAGTAAATACAGTCCAACAGCAGGTGCACTGAGTTTGTTGAGTAACACTATCCAAATGACATGTGATCTTTGCCCTGAGTTTGAGCATTGTGAATTTCAGTTCACTGCGGGTTTATTTAGTGTCATGTTGCAATACAGCCACAATCAGAAGCAAAACCTCACAACACAACTTTGTACAAAGTAGCGTGTAATCTACAAAGTTGCATGAATATTTACAGCAGCAAATCCTTTGTTTCCTCAGCCACATCTACTCAAGGAAATTGTGACGGCGAAGGTAAATCACTCAGATCGATGTAAGTTCAGCGCAATTTTAAAATCTTCTCCAACCAAGGTATGGAAAACACATAAAACCAAACCTCGCACATTACGCAACAACTAATTTTGAAGGAAAAAAAAAGAAGCTTTTTCCTGCAGCCTAGATTCAGTTAAGTTACTATTTATGTGAATCGACAGAACTTTTCAATAACACACCAACAACATCTGAGGTAACTTCATTGAAATTGAATAGAGGAAAATGACTTTCAACAGTTGGTCTTATACAGTTTGCAAACCCAAATGACCTTCATCTAGAAAATTCCTCATAATTTTTTGTACGTGCACCCTTGTGTATATTATGGTCTTTTTTTTTTTGCTGTAACCGACTTTCAGTGGCTCGATACAGTTCTTGGACATCACTGGTTATGCAGTTGGGTGCTGGCAGACATACCAAGCAGTCTTGGGGAATAGACATGTCAAACTTTATTAAATTCGGGCATACTCAACCTTTAAGAGTACCTGGGGAAAACAAGCAGCTCGGGAACGGCCACACTTGGACCGGTTGGTGTGTGTGTGTGTGTGAGAACAGTTTAAGATAATGCTACCATTAGCAGGGTGTGAAAACTTAATCAAGACGTGTGCACTCGGGACAGAGAGCCAGAGAGCCAGGGTTTTCCTTATACTGGTCTCAGGAAGCCACAGCCCGTCTTCTTCCACTGTCCCCTCGGGACATAGGCTTACCAAACACTAATCCAGTGTTCCCAGTTAACTGAAGCACATCAATCACAGCAGGGAAAACAACCATTCTTTTGTGTACTAGGCACAGTATACAGTCTGCTCAAACATTTAATAGCCACTTTTACCACTTTTAAGGGCCAAAATATTTTTTACAAAATTTCCAGAAATATTACAAACATACACTACCGTTCAAAAGTTTGGGATCACCCAAACAATTTCGTGTTTTCCATGAAAAGTCACACTTATTCACCACCATATGTTGTGAAATGAATAGAAAATAGAGTCAAGACACTGACAAGGTTAGAAATAATGATTTGTATTTGAAATAAGATTTTTTTTACATCAAACTTTGCTTTCGTCAAAGAATCCTCCATTTGCAGCAATTACAGCATTGCAGACCTTTGGCATTCTAGCTGTTAATTTGTTGAGGTAATCTGGAGAAATTGCACCCCACGCTTCCAGAAGCAGCTCCCACAAGTTGGATTGGTTGGATGGGCACTTCTTTGAGCAGATTGAGTTTCTGGAGCATCACATTTGTGGGGTCAATTAAACGCTCAAAATGGCCAGAAAAAGAGAACTTTCATCTGAAACTCGACAGTCTATTCTTGTTCTTAGAAATGAAGGCTATTCCATGCGAGAAATTGCTAAGAAATTGAAGATTTCCTACACCGGTGTGTACTACTCCCTTCAGAGGACAGCACAAACAGGCTCTAACCAGAGTAGAAAAAGAAGTGGGAGGCCGCGTTGCACAACTGAGCAAGAAGATAAGTACATTAGAGTCTCTAGTTTGAGAAACAGACGCCTCACAGGTCCCCAACTGGCATCTTCATTAAATAGTACCTGTTAGAGCCTGTTTGTGCTGTCCTCTGAAGGGAGTAGTACACACCGGTGTAGGAAATCTTCAATTTCTTAGCAATTTCTCGCATGGAATAGCCTTCATTTCTAAGAACAAGAATAGACTGTCGAGTTTCAGATGAAAGTTCTCTTTTTCTGGCCATTTTGAGCGTTTAATTGACCCCACAAATGTGATGCTCCAGAAACTCAATCTGCTCAAAGAAGTGCCCATCCAACCAATCCAACTTGTGGGAGCTGCTTCTGGAAGCGTGGGGTGCAATTTCTCCAGATTACCTCAACAAATTAACAGCTAGAATGCCAAAGATCTGCAATGCTGTAATTGCTGCAAATGGAGGATTCTTTGACGAAAGCAAAGTTTGATGTAAAAAAAATCTTATTTCAAATACAAATCATTATTTCTAACCTTGTCAATGTCTTGACTCTATTTTCTATTCATTTCACAACATATGGTGGTGAATAAGTGTGACTTTTCATGGAAAACACGAAATTGTTTGGGTGATCCCAAACTTTTGAACGGTAGTGTAGGCTTTGGTAGAGTACAGAAGCCTATGAGCCACAGCCGACCTACTAGAATTTATCAGGCCGTCATCGTTTTTCAAAAGGATCTTAAGGTGTACTTGATAAAACTGAACTCTGAGCATACCTTGTTGAACCACTGTCTTCTACTCTTCTCCACCACCTTAACATAAAGCCGTCAGAATTACCTGTCAAGGCCTCACCAGAGTACGTTTCTCACTCCTGCTATTAGTATTTTACAAACCAGATTACAGATTGACTGGTTACTCACTTTCTGGTTAAGATGCCTAGAGCTCCAAAATGCTGACAAAACTGCAGGCTTCATGCTGGTATAATCAGCCACATCAAATTCTCTCTCTTTCTCTCTCTCTCGCGGTCTCGCTCACTCACTCACTCACTCACTCACTCTCAAACACACACATACACACACACCATATCATCCTATACTTGTGGGGACCCCTCATTGACTACTTTCGTTCCCTAGCCCTTAACCCTAACCTTAACCATCATAATAGCTACATGCCTAACCTGAACCCTTAACCTAACCCGAACCTAATCCTAATTCTTACCTTAACCCTAAAACCAAGTCCTAACCCTAAAATAGACCCTTTTCCTCATGGGGACCCATAACATGTTCCCACAAGGTAGGTAGTTTCAGGTTTTTCTATAGAAAAAGTCCAGTAGTCCAGTAGTATGCAAGATTAGCCATGGACACACACACACACACACACACACACACACACACACACACACACACACACACACACACACACACAATTTAAAATCCATCCATTGTCTTAACCGCTTATCCTGCTCTCAGGGTCGCGGGGATGCTGGAGCCTATTCCAGCAGTCATTGGGCGGCAGGTGGGGAGACACCCTGGACAGGCCACCAGGCCATCACAGGGCCGACAAATACACACACACCCACACACCCACACATACACATACACATACAAACACACCCATGCATTCCTAGGGACCATTTAGCACCACCAATTCACCTGACTTACATGTCTTTGGACTGTGGGAGGAAAACAGAGCCCCCGGAGGAAACCCACGCAGACACGGGGAGAACATGCAAACTCCACACAGAGGACGACCCTGGATGACCCACCAAGGTTGGACTACCCCGGGGCTCAAACCCAGGACCTTCTTGCTGTGAGGCGACCGTGCCAACCACTGCGTCACCGTGCTGCCCACAATTTAAAATCAACAATAAATATGTTTGCTTTACATACTACCAGCATTCCACGACATGCATTAATGGTAAAGATAAGGTAAACAATTGGCGTGTCAAAATGTAATTATGTGTCGATTCATAAACAACCCCGCAAAAGGAGTTCCTTTTCACACGTAAGAGACAAAATCTCTCATACATTTAGCACACATTCATTTTCAGTGTGGAGCATCCTCACAAAGATTTGGTAAATGTTCCCTAGAATGAAACATCAGAAAGTGCACAGTTCAGTTAATCAGGGAGGTTGTTAAAGTTATCCCGATCCCACGTGCTCAGCCAGTGTGTCCACTAATACGACCCTAGGCAAGGTGTACTCTGAAGAAGAGCTCCAACAAAATATCCAGAACATGAATTGTGTCTACTTAACTGCCCGTCTCTTGGTAAACTGAAGATTCACTGCCACGTGAAATTCATTACCGGAGTTCAGAGACAGCTCATGTGACTTCAGCTGAGCACACATACCAACACAACCTCCAACGGTGTTCGGTGATTGGAGAGATTGGGCTTTTACTGAGCCATAACTATCAGTCTTCTCACCAATCCTGTCAGTTCCCCCACTCGGCTATCCACCACATTTAGCTCTTACAGTGGGTTTCTTTGCATGAAGGCCAAAATAAATCCTGGGTCCTGAGGGTCAACGATTCTCTGAGGAACGAAGTACCAAAATTAAAACAGCCACCAGGGGGTAATGGTAACTGATCCAAAAAGGCACCCATCTCACAAGCAAGACAGATTAAACATCCTATAATGTCTAAATAAATTAGTTTTTGGCAACAGTTACAGGTCCTAAAATTCGTTTAGTGACTAGATTCGGTCCTGGGGATTGATCATAGCCTAGAAATGGAATAATTCATGTTTGGAAAACTGACTGGACAGATGGGAGCTGTACCGATGGTGCTTCTTATCGGTACCACAGGTTGCATAGATGTAGGCCTACATCAGTGATGTTCCAGTGTAGCCAATACAGTCAGCCAAGAGAGGTCACACATTCTGCCAGGAAGGTCTGATATGCTGATTTTTTTACCAAAAAACAACTGTATAAACCTGTCAGCCAATACTTACAATGTCAAAGCTGTTCATTACTGCACAAGTTCCAGTACGTTGTTGCTGTTATGCTGTTGTCATACTGCTGTTATGTTCACGTCTGCCCGTTACCAACAACAAAAACATCCTATTTATCAAATATAATGACATTGTTGATATTTGGCAATAACCAGCAAAAATAAACTTTTTTTGTAGCAGCATGGCAAGCACATGTATCGATAACAGGTACAAGCAGTACAGCTATCAATAAGAGCGTCATGATACTCGAGACTAATTGCGGGGTGCATTTGCAGGTAGGTGGCTAGCCCTGTTCCTGTAAATCTGTTGCGGTTGTCACTTTACAAGTTTTTGTTTGTTTTGCATTTCATAAAATGCATATCATGAAGATCAGGTACCCCGCATACTTAGCATAATACTCTGGCGTAACTACACCTTCGGTTTCATAGACAAGTCGTGACTTTTTCACAGACCACAGCGAAGTTGCTTCTCATCAGGAAACAGTTATCATTAGACACGATCTCTCTCTCTCTCTCTCTCTCTCTCTCTCTCTCTCTCTCGGCCAGGTAAAGCAGCAGGAATGTGGGTTAGCAGGTTAGGTGTATTTCTTATTACAGCTGTCAAATCCCCACGGTCGCTCCTCTGGCACCGTGCCTCTCTAACCTGCCGCTGTCACCTCTTACATAACGGGCGCGCGAGGTGGAAAGTCAGATTTCGCCTCCCTGAGATTTCTCCCCGGGCCCTCCGCCCCCGGCAGGCTGTCCTGGCAAAATGCCTCCCGACAAAATCACTCTATTTGTTCTTCGGTGTTTCCACAGACAGCCGGCCGACTACTCTCGTGTCCTTTTTTTTTTTTACCCCTTGAAAAGTTGTTACATAACCCGACACTCTGCACCGAGAAGCTCAATGGAGTGTCTGACCGCCCCTCTCCGCAACACTCACTCGAGTCCACATACCAGTTGACTGCAGAGGAAAATCTAACGTCATGTTATATGGTTTAGACATCGTGTATGGCCCGGGGGCCCGTGAGGTACAACTGCACGGTTTAGAAAGTGAACCGAACCTCGCTGCGCTATGATTATCTCCGGGGGGGTGTGGCTTTGCTATGGTATCCTCCACAGTAAGGACGGATCCTGTCTCATTCTGGCAACTCTTTCTTTTTGTCAGTTTATGGGGTTGTGAATACAGCTCGCACAGGTCGAAGCAAAGGGATGGGGTTTTCAAGGGGTTGTAGTCTCTATAAGTTTCATTTCAGCTCTTGACAGTATGGGCGAGAAAACGCCGTCGCGGCGGAGATCTGAACAGCTGCTTTGCCGCTCCGGCGGTGAACTGACGTCAACTTTCAGTGTTTCAAATCTAACGCTGGCGCCGCTTTGAGTAGTGGGCGCAGTGCAGGACCGGGTCTGTCTGACCCGCCTGTCCACAAGTTCCCAATCTACGGACTCCGCCGCTTACTGTTTCATGTTTTACATGGTTTCATACAGGAAGTGTGAGACCAGCTACATGCAAAGACTACATCTCCAGAAAGTCAACGTCTTAACACATTCAGAGCGTTTCTACTTAAAAAAGGGAGGGGGGGGACCAGCAGGGACACTACAGACACGTCAGGTTGACACACTCGCTAAGTGGTCGCCGACCACTGCACAGCCAATGCATTGGAAGTTCCATCTCCATCTCACTTAAGCATGTGTTGTGTTAAGTTATTCTCAAGGAAGAAGGAAAAGGAAAAACAAATGTCACCATGAGCTCACCTTTGCTGGAACTGGAGCAGCTGTGTCTTCTGACGGGGGTCTGGTGGTCGCCGTTTCGCTGGGTCTTCATGCTCGCCGGCGTGTCCATGACTGGCGTAGCGGGCTCGGAGCTGCTCATGCCCGGGTCGCTCTCGGGATCCGGCGGAGAATCCATAAACAGCCTGTATTCCTACACCGCAAACAGCACGACAGCGGCGAACAGCCCACGGCACAGATTTCGTGACAGAGTGGTGTGGCGAAAGCTTGTCACCGTGGACCTAGAGCAGTTTGGAGGAGAACACGCGCGCACGCGCACGCACGCACACATACAAGCGGAGAGAGAGGGCGAGAGAGAGAGGGAGAGAGAGAGACGGGTTTAGGCTTTGCGCTCGGAGCGCCGTCAACTGATTTGTGCAGGGGCAGCGCCGGGGAGAGAGCTGCTCTGCTGGTCGGGCTTGACTTTACACACTGGCGCCTCTTCTCAGCAGCAGCCCCTCGCCTCACCTTGGAGAGACAGCGGGGAGAAGTGTTCCACCGTGTGTCGTAGAAGCGAGATGGTGGGCAGGGGTTCAGCTTCAATCTGCCCACGTTACAACAACAGATGTTGTGTGCGGTATGAGCCGCAACACCATTCTTGAGAAGTTTTGAAATGATAATTTATCGCGGAGTTTTTTTTTTACATCCAAGCCACCAAACTATAGACGGATTATTAAAGAACTATAAACCCCTGAGCAATCCATCCACACCCCGCACACCCACAATTAAAGATGACAGCATCAGGCATCAGATTTCACTTTTAATGACTAAAAGCCTTAAACAAAGCATAATAAAACAGCAGGCAACACTTTTTTGTATTTCTTGAGGACTCATTTTGCGTATTTTATACTTTATCTCAACTGTCTTATGACTGTGAGGGAGTGGTCAAAGTTTCATTATATTCATGAGCTGGTCTTTGAGTGACAAGAACAAGCAAGCAAGGGTGGTAAGGGTGGGCGGTGCTTCATATTTTGGTCTGATCTGATAGGCTTTATGCAAATAACTGTGTCTGACGACATGACTATCTGAAAAAAGATTGGTTGAGAGAAGTTTGGGAGCTCTTTTAAAAAGAGAAAAATAGAAAACTAAACTGAACTTTTTATGCTTATTTTAATTTGTTTTGGGTTTTTTTAGTAGCATGGTGATAAAAGTAATGTGAGGTTATAAAATGGTGTAAAAGTTTCACTTTTGATCCGACTTTCATTTTAACAAAGACATGGTGACAACAGACTGTTATTGGCTCGAGTGAATGAGTCATTCAACTCTAGCGAGAAATAAAAAGTAAATAAGACTTCACACAGAGGCTCTGGATGAGGGATCCCCTGTCCCCTTGGGCCCCCGGACCTGTGCCTCATATGCCCATTAGGTAATCCACCCATGCACCAAACCAGCCTACAGCCAGAGGACATAATAATGTGATTGCTGTTTATTTTACTGATCAGTGTCCTATGCCGAAAACGTGCCAAGTGCATTACTGTGTCCCACTCTGCCTTTTCGTCATCATCTTCGTTATCAGTAATTTACTTGCCGAAAGGCTTGGAACATTTTACAAGGGATGTTGCTCCAGATTTCATCATTTTAATTAGCTCAGTTGAAAGGAAAGAGAGCTGAATATGATGATCTGTGCCAGGAGGTCTTTACTGGTTAGCGTTTCCCCTTTAGCCTACAGTTAAAAGCCTTCAGAGCTCTTTCTTTAAAAACTGTTTCTTCATCTTGTTCGAGCATGGCGCAATGAAGTTATCTCCACCTGTAATTTTGGACTCCTTGAAAACTTTCTTCGGGTAGCTGCATTTACATTTTAATTGTTATCGCAACCTCATATATAGAGTCACTCACAATGACCCCAACTGCAAAATAAGATATAATCCCTTAATCACCACAGTCATGGGCAACATAATAGCGTGCATCTGCCAATGTATGTTATCCTGGAAAGATTGTGTCTTGGAGACATGTAGGGTGTGAAAAAGTTATTGAGGGAAAGCAGATAATGTTTATTTGATGTAATTTATAAAAGGACAGGATAATCATTAAGTATTACTCCAACAACATAAAAGCTTGGCCCTTTACAATTGAAGTTGTTGTTAAAGCACAAATGTGCAAATCACAAGTCATGAGTTACAAACTCAAAGACAAAAAGTGCATTCAAGTGAAAGGCATGTCGTCAATTCTGACCTGCCAGGATATAAACATTGATTTATTAACCTGAACGTAACCTGACCCTGCTGGGTGACATCACACGGAACAGGGCAATTACAGCTTCCTCACTGTCACCTAGTTAACACGATATTCTTGAAACAAATTTCAAAGAGATAAAGGCAAATCAATGTAAAGCTTTTGCTTCTACTGCAAAGGCCTCCTTATGTGGCAGGGGAGGAGTACAGTGACAGGTAAATTTATACGTGCCTCACCCCGTAAACTCACAATGCAGATAATAGGGCACCCTAAGGGTTTTTCAGCTTGTTCAGTTGCTTAACAGATCAAGTAGTGAATAGGGCGTACAAGCCTTTATGCTGCATTACAATGTGTATGTTAGGATGTATATATTATTCCAGTGGTTCATCTTACAATTTTTCAATGGGTCCATAAAGTTAACCATTTATCCCTGCCCCTCCTCCCTTTCCTTCTTTTCCTCCAGTTACCCTTTTTGATGAATGGTTTTGAAACAAGTCAAAATTAAATATGCACTAGCATGAGGATAATTTACATTAAAAAATAAATTATATACATATATACATATATACACATATACACATACATACATACATACATACATACATACATACATACATACATACATACATACACACATACACACACACATACACACATATATATATATATATATATATATATATATATATATACATACACATACATACACACATACATACACACACACATATATATATACATACACACACACACACACATATATATATATATATATATATATATATATATATATATATATCATTTATTTTTGACTCAGTGAGTTACTGCATGCAACAGTACAATAAGTTTCACCATCATAAGGTCACCATCATGAGCAACCAGTAATTAGCTGGTCAAAGTTAAGGACTATATTTCCCTGATAATCGATGTAACGATATGTGCCTTATCCATGTAATGGTCATGCATTTAATGTATGGAATGGTCATGTGTATAATGTATGGAATGGTCATGTATGTGGTGTATGTTATAGTCATGTATGGAATACATGGAATGGTCATTTATGTAATGCATGGAATGGTCATGGGATGGTCATGTATGGAATGTATGAATGGTCATGTATGGAATGTATGAAATGGTCATGTATGTAATGTGTGAATGGTCATGAATAGTCATGTATGTGATGTATGATATGGTCATGAATGGTCATGTATGTAATGTATGGAATGGTCATGTGTGTAATGTATTGAATGGTCATGGAATGGCCATGTATGTAAGAAAGGTGGGGTGTGCCTCCTCTCTTCACTAGTCTACAAAAAAAAAGATCTGAATTTAAAGCGCGACAGCACTTTAATGGCAGTGTTGTCACCATTTGCAGACGTATGACAAGCATGGTTTACTTAGTGGTGACTAATTCACCTCATGTTTAACCATTTTGGGATGAACAATGTGTCCGGGACAAAAGGCAACCTAGTGAACAGCATATTCAACAATGACAGTTTGACAGTGATGTCATGTTGTTAAATAGAGGCATAGTCATTACTCTTTTTGTTATCACTCCTTACACAGACAAAGAGGACGACTAATTTCAGATAGGTTGCAATGACTACTGTTCCATTACATTATATTCAGCCTTTCAAAGGAGGAATCAATCTTTTCTTTTGTTGCGTCCTCTTTTAATTTGGTGGCATGGCCTTGACTTGACTTGGCATAGACTCTCTTATCAGTCTGTAAAACACCCAGATTCTTATCTGTTTATAGATGGAGCATGCTTAAATCTGTAGAATTATTGTTGTGATACCAACCTAACTATACCCAGGTGTTGGTGTCAGTCTAATTCATTCACTCAGTTCATGTACGAGTTGTCTTTTACACATGAGAGTCCTCTAAAGCAGCACCTGCGATAAATTGGACTAAACAGAATTTTTTAAAACCTCATACTGTATTTGGTGAGTTGTGTTTTCTGAGATTTACACACCTACCTTGGAGCAGATAGGGTTTCAGTGGCAGGGTTCCCATCAAGCCAGTGTATGCAAAAGCCGATGTTTCGAATGGGAAAAGGCCGAGGAAACACTGAATTCCAAAAAATAAAGAAATAAAGAAATAATCAAAATATTGCCACAAAAACATTTCTATGCTCACTTGAGGTGGTTTTTGCATTTTTTCCCAATAGAGTTTATGCGATAAATGGGGGATAGAAATGCTTTTGCCAATTTAAAAAGGAAATGCAAATAGAATTTAATCACACGATGCTGTTTTTTTCATCTTAACTGGTCCATTGTTGTTACGGGTGTCGAAGTATGGAAACATAACGTAGGACACGTTAAAACTACATTCAGGGTTTCACTCACTTAAACAGATCTGATGGAAGCGCAACTTCACAACCTTAGACAAGTTCAGTTAAACTTTGCTTGACGGTTGAATGGGAACATAGCTGCTGTCAGCTAGGATAGGGGCTCAAACTCTGACACTAGGAGCTGCTGTCTGAACTCACTGCTCAGCTGACCTTATCATGATGGGAATTCTGGTTGATAGATAAGATAAGACAAAGATAATATACTTTATTGTCATTGTGCGCACACAACAAAATTTCATTTGGTGACCCTCAGATCAGCAACACTAGACAAGGTTAATTATATTTTTAAAAAGAAGATAAAAACAGGAACAAACAACATTTAGTATAAACAAGTGAGGTAGTAAAAATAAGTGAGGTAGCAAAAATGATAATGAGACAATAACAGATAGCAGCGGCTTTTAAAGTTCAAAATATTGCCTGGGATTACTGCACATAGTTGTTCATTTTGCAGCGGCTTTAGTACCAGTTAGTCCTCAGCAGCTAAAGCTAGGTGTGTGTGTGTGTGTGGGGGGGGGGGGGTGCGATGGAGGCTACAGCTCTGGGGAAGAAGCTGTTCCTCAGCCTGTTTGTCTGGGTTTTGATGGTACGGTATCTTTTCCCCGATGGCAAGGGAACAAACAAACAGTGACCTGGGTGTGTTGCGTCTTTGCTGATGTTGCTTGCTTTCCTCTGTAGGCAGCCAGCATACACAGCATCCAGGTCCGGGAGCAAAGCTCCCACAATATTCTGCCTCCGTGTAAGACTGGCATTTGGACAAGGCCAGCAGACAGGCGTGGCACATTAAACAGTCTTTTACAACCAAAAGTAACAGGGGCAGAAATAATCAAAAAAACTCTTATACCAAGCTAGCTTTTTAAGGAGGTGAAAGGCAATAAACAATACAGCTTGATCATAAAGTGATAAGGACACACCTGTCAAGACTTGACGACTACAAAGCGGAGCAGAGACCAGGGGCAGATTTTCCGAGGGTGCAGGGGGTGCTGGTGCAAGAAAATTAGAAAATTGCAAGTGGAGTTTTGGGCACGGGCCCCATCCATCTTTTACAAGACATCATTTCAAGACGTATATATTATCACCTAATGGAAGCATAGTCTGGGACCTGTATATTGTGGACAGCACTTATATGTCATGGTTTCTGTGATGACTTCTTCTCACCAATGGTCACCATGTAGCCTAAGCCATCATCAAAGACCCACTGATTGAGAACAGAATAAATTCATTATTAGGTTTAAATTTCTGTGGAAAAGCTTATTTCTTTCCATTATGACACCAAAGACTGCTGGGAAAGTGGCGTAATTAAATAGCATTATTTTATCGCTCACCGATTGTCATGTGATTCCTGCGTCCCTAAGTGTTTATTTTATCCAGCTACCTTGGCTACAAAAGGTAGCTAGCAAGTGAAAAGATACTGTAACTTTTGTAAGTGAGGAGCAGCAGGATACCTTCCGGATATAAGCACAAAAGTAGTGCTCAGAAAAGAAAACAAACGTCAGATTTGTTCAATCTGATGTTGATCACATTTCCACCAGTGGCAGACATGTGGGCCTTCAGGTGGAGGCAATTGCCAGTAATGATTAGAACTAGATCAGTCGCAGTGATAACTATTCTCAAGATTGTAGTTGCTTAATGGCTGTGACATTGTACATGTGTTAAGTATAAAAACATAAAAATAAAAAAATAATGGTGATTGCTATGATGCATTGTTAGACGTTAGCATAGGGTTTACACATGCTTTATTCAAAATTCAAAATTTGGTAAAAATGATTTCAGCTGGGCGTGGCCTGTGACATTTAAATTGACAACTCAGCTTATGATAGGTTGATTGCTGCAAAACTTACTGGGCTCACCAGACACCCTATTCAAAACCCATGTACCGAGCTTTGTATTGAACATCACAATAAGGCTGAATATTGACAATATTAACTAAAGATTAACTAATGATGTATTGAGATTAATTATAAATCTCAATACATCAAAGAATATCAAAGTAGTGTAGCTGCTCTAACACTACCAATAGAAAGTCTAGTGTTATTGGCACATTTGATATGGTATGACATTTTTATGTTTAGACTTATTGTCAGGGGGCTGAAAACCTCCAATCACTGCTTGCAGATATGTTTTTATGGTTTAAGCCTGAAGGGCTTAAACCCTACTGTTTTTGTGCTGGATTATTATTATTATCATTATTTTTATTATTTCTTTCACATTTCCTGTTTTACATCCTGTAGAGCCGGGTCCAAACTATGGACCTGAGGCACTATAGGGCAGATGTCACTTGATTGACAGTACTCATCGTAAATGTGGGCTGTTCCAAGTAGGGCGATCTTCTGGACTGCTTAGATGTTCATGTTGCTTGGGATATGGTTGGTGAACTTTTCCATTCCCTTCTTCATGAGTCCTAGGGCTCCAATGACCACTGGTGTTGTTTCGGTCTTCATACCCCACATCCTGTTGATTTCAATCTCCAGGTCTTTGTACTTGGTCAGCTTCTCTGTGACTTTCACTGAGGTGTTTTTTTTCCGGCTGGTATTGCCATGTCGATGAGCATGTACCTTTTCTGCTTCCTGTCCTTGATAACAATGTTGGGCTTGTTGGCTTTTATCTCTCTGTCAGTGTGGATGGGCATGTCCCAGAGGATGGTGACATCATTGTTTTCAGTGACTGTTTTTGGTTGATGTTTGTACCACTTCTCAGTCAGCTTGATCTTGTAATTCCTGCAGATCTTCCAGTGCAGGTATGCTGCTGCCTTGTTGTGCCTGTACTCGGTCTTTGCCAGTTCCGGGCAGCCTGAAACAATGTGGTCGATGGTTTCTTCGTACATTCCACAGATTCTGCATTTTGGGTCTGTTCCATCTTTGATGATGTGATGGTGATAGGATCTGGTTGCCAGGCTCTGGTCTTGTGCAACCATTATCAGGCCCTCCGTCTCTGCTTTCAGCCCGGTGCTCCTCAGCCACTGGTGTGTCTTTTGTTGGCCCATGTCTGCGTCTTTTATTCTTTTTGGGTACTTCCCGTGCATTGCTTTGTCCTCCCAGGTATTTTGCAGTTGCCGCTGGCCATGATGTTTTGCCTTCTGCTTCACTTGTTTGGCATAGATAGTAGTTGCCTCATTTTCTGTTGGTGGGGTTTCTGGGACATCAAGCTCTTTCTTGAACTGTGCAGCTTCTTTATTGATGGAGAAGATCTGATGTTTTACTATTCAGAAGAGTAGGTCATCTGTTTTTGTCAGGTATGCATCCAGCCCAATAGTGGTAGTCTTGAAGGTCAGTTCGAGTTGGACTAGGCCTTGTCCTCCTGAAGCTCTTGGTAGGTACAGCCTGTTGACGTCTGCTTTCAGGTGGTGCATCTTCTCCATGGTCAGTATTATTATTATCATTATTATTATTATAATCCGAAATGGTTGTGCAAAGTCCCGTGAGAGGGGAAATGGTAGAGACATACATATGCATGGGCCCGGTGCAAAGGTGACCATAAATCAATGTTAGTTTGTCCAAACATCATCAAACTTGGTGGATATTTTTAATTAAACTATTGAAGCTTTCAACTTCTAACAGTCTTTGTTGGATTTAACCCCGGAATCGCTGCTTGCGGTTATATTTATCATTTTTCTTCTTCAGACATTTTTGCGCAAATTCCCATAAGGTGGTAAATGATAGCAATATGAGATTTTGCCCATTGATTGAAAGTTGTGTGCAAGTGCTGCCCAAGAAATATAGCCCCAGTCAACCTGATGGGGGCACTATAATTAAAAGTAAACTTTGAAAAGGCATAACTCCTACACCGTAAATTCGATTTACATGAAACGTGGTCCAGACATCCATCTATCCCCTCTCTACAAATTTGTTCCTAGAACCACTAAAGTCGGCCCAACTAGATTTTCCACCATTTTTGAAAAACATATTTTTGACATCTCTAAACCGTAGGTCCGATTGCTATGATTTTTGTGGCTCATTACTCGACCAAGCTTTTCAAAATTTGTATAAAACTTGTTGATATCTTATTTAGTTTTCAAGATACTGACCAATGAACTTCAAAAGGGCGTGGCTCAGCACATAAATAGACCAAAGTCAACAACTGTTGGGCCAATCGTTGCAAAACTTGCAGAATATGTTCAAATAAGTACATTAAATATACCCTGAACGTTTCATTCAAATCGACCAATAGGGGATGCTACAAATGCAAAAATGGGCGTGGCCTAATACAAATCAGACTCCAAATCAGAAATTGTTTGTCCAATAATTACAAAACTCGCAGGATATGTTTCATAACAATGTTGAGCCATGTGTGTAAAAATATTTGGGCCAGCAGTCATACCAACATTTACCCTGGCTCTGCCGTATGATAGAAGTTAAACGGGTATGGGCTTGGGTAGTACTTGGATGGAAGACCTCCCAGAAAAACTGAGTTGCTGCTGTAAGTGGTGTTGGTTGGCCAGTAGGGGGCAGTCTTCCCTCTGGTTCTAAAAAACAAAAAAAACAACAACAACAACAAATCCTAGTGCAGTGACGGAGACACTGTGCTGTAGGAGATGCCGTCCTTCGGGTGAGATGTTAAACTGAGGTCCTGACTCACTGTGTTCATTAAAGATCCCATGGCACTTACTGCAAATGTCAAGTGTTCTGGCTCATAGTCAATTATGTGAATATAAGTTGTGGTTATTATTATTGTAATATGACTCTTAAGAGTGGGTTTTATATGTTGCGGGGGGTCTATCTGTGCTTATGTGGATTCGCTGTGAGAGACTTTCTTGTGACTGAGAGTGAACACTGGACCGGGATAGGTTGCTTCGCTTCATAACAGGAGCAGTATGACGAACGAGGGGGGAGGAGCATACCGGCGGGGAGCTGTGATGCGACCGGCGCCGAGAGAGCATTGCAACGCGAGCTAAGTATTTAATTCAGGAACGTTGGCGCTGCATTCCCATCGACTTAATGTTGTTATCGCTGCTCTAAAAGCGGCCGATTGTCGTCCTGATTGCTGTGTGTTGACCGTAGCCTACTGCCGAGGAGACCGGTGTTCATCAGACGTGCGCTACATCCGGGAAGTGGAATGAGGAGACGAGCGACGGGTGACCATTCTAGGCACAACGCTCTCGACTCGTCCAGATGAAGGGAAGTTGTATTTCCATTCTGTTGGCGTTGTCCCATTGCTAGTTTTCGTCCTCGGCTCGGTGAGGCCGTGAAACTGAGCCCTGTTGTTGTGCTTCCTCTGTAGCTGGGGGTGGAGCCTCGAGCGACTACACTCACACTGAAGTGCCAGCTGGGTGCGTTCGGCCTGATCGAGACGGCACCATTCCATTTACGCCCTGGAACGTGACGTCACCAGCCTAGATTGGGTGACTGTGGACTCCGTGGCTGCTATTAGTCTTCTGGACAGTGGGTTGGCCCTCCTCCTTTTTGCTGTGGCCAGTACATTGGACTGATTACCCCCCCCCCTTGTGGTGTGGAGTAGATGCACTGCTGTATAAGGGGTGAATTTGCGGTTTCCAGATTGATGTGTTTTAACTTAAGATGTGCCCTGTGTTATTAGTGCCTTGTATGAATAAACTCTTTGTAATAATTTATTAGTGTTCTTGCGTGTTGCCTGTGTATTGGGTGGATCTGGTTATTGTGGTGTGGGAAGTAGCCCTTGGTCGCGACATAAAGAGTAGGGGGTCCCCCGGTGTCCTGGCAAAATTCCCAACCTGGCTCTCTCCATCTAGCCACCTAATCATCCCCCCATGTAATTTGCTGAATGATTCCTCCCTCTCCACTTCAAGCTGATGTGTGGTGAGCGCTCTGGCGCAAAATGGATGCCGTGTATCATCCACGTGGGTGCTAGTTAAGGTCACTAATGATCTAATGCTGAATGCAGACAGAGGTGACTGTTCGATTTTAGTTCTTTTAGACTTAAGTGCTGCCTTTGACACAGTTGATCACAACATCCTCCTACATCACTTAGAGATTTAGATTGGCATCAAGGGCTCGACTCTTAACTTATTACATTCTTACCTCACCAACAGAACTTTTTCTGTTGTTCTGGGTAACTCTACCTCCTTGGTGGCTCAGTTGAGTTGTGGTGTCCCTCAAGGCTTAGTTCTTGCCCCCCTTCTCTTTTCTATATACATGCTACCCCTTGGCCAGGTCATTCAAAATCACGATGTGCTTTACCACTTTTATGCTGACGACACTCAGTTATAAATGCCACTAAAACCCACAGATCCTAGCGCCCTATTAAATCTCACAACTTGTCTCTCTGACATTAAATCCTGGATGTCCAAAAATTTTCTTAAATTTAATGATGATAAGTCTGAGGTCATTCGGTTCGGTCCCGAAAATTCCATCATCCTGTTTGCTACTAATCTTGGTTGTTTGTCAGGTAGTCTTAAGCAGGCTGCGAGGAATGTTGGGGTAATATTTGATGCTAACCTCAGTTTTGATAATCATATTAAACATGTTGTTCAGTCATGCCTTTTCAAGCTCAAGCTAATCTCCAAAACTAGGTCATTTTTTATCAATTGCCGATTTGCAAAAAGTTGTACGCGCTTTTATCTATTCTTAGCTCAACTAATGTAATGCACTTTATTCTGGTATCAGCAAGGGCCCTCTCCACCATCTGCAGTTGGTACAAAATGCCACTGCTCGGCTCATTACCGAGACAAGGAGGCATGACCATATCATGCTTGTGCTTGCCTCCCTACACTGGTTCCCTGTTATATCTCGAATTGATTTTAAAATCTTACTGCCCACTATTAAGGCTTTAAATGGTCTTGCTCCTTCATATATTTGTGACTTATTGACTTGGTATGTCCCCCCTCAACCATTAAGGTCTGCAGATGGAGCCCTTCTAGTTATTCCCAGGTCCCGGTTGGTTACAAAGGGTGATCAGGATTTTGCTGTTAGAGCCCCCACACTATGGCACTCTCTTCCTGTTGAGCTAAGATAAACTAAGTCTCTAGCTTCTTTTAAATCTCATCTCAAAACTTTTCTTTTTATGAAAGCTTTTGCAAATGTTTGATATTTGTTTTTATTTTTACTGTTTTTATTTTCACTCTTATTTAATCTTACTCTTATTTTTGCCTTGTCTGGTTTTATGTTTTGTTTTTTGTTTTTTGAAGCACTTTGTAACATTGTTGTAGAAAAGTGTTATATAAATAACATTATTATTATTATTATTATTATTATTATTATTATTATTATTATTACACATTGGAGGTGGTTGAAGTGAGTTAACCCCCTTCAATGTGAAGCGCTTTGGGTGTCTAGATAAAGCACTATATAAATGTAATCCATTGTTTTGAAATTGCTCAATAGCAGGCACCACCAGTTCCAAACTCATATATGGGCCTGATGCAAATTTGGCCATAAATCAATGACAACTTGTCCAAATTTGGTGAAGACTTTTATTTAAGCTGTTGATGCTTTCAACTTCTAACAATATGTGTTGGCTTGAACCCTGGAATTGCCGCTTGTATCTACACTGCTCAAAAAAATAAAGGGAAAACATAAGCAATGCAATGTAGCTCCAAGTCAATCACACTTTTGAGATATCAACCTGTCCAGTTAGGAAGCAACACTGATTTGTGAATCAATTTCATCTGTTGGTAAATTGTCTAATTTCCACCAGGTGGAAATTAGACAATTTGCAAGACAACCCCTATAAAAGGAATGGATTTGCAGGTGGTGGCCACAGACCATTTGCCTGTCCTCATCTTTTCTGGCTGATCTTTGGTTAGTTTTTCATTTTGCTAGTGCCCTCACCACTAGAGGTGGCATGAGGCGGTATCTGCAACCTACAGAAGTTGCTCAGGTAGTGCAGCTCATCCAGGATGGCACATCAATGCGTGCTGTGGCAAGAAGATTTGATGTGTCTCCCAGCACAGTGTCCAGAGCATGGAGGAGGTACCAGGAGACAGGCCAGTACACCAGGAGACGTGGAGGGGGCCGCAGGAGGACAACAACCCTGCAGCAGGACCGCTATCTGGTCCTTTGTGCAAGGAGGAACAGGAGGAGCACTGCCGGAGCCCTACAAAACAACCTTCAACAGGCCACTAATGTGCAGGTTTCTGCTCAAACAGTGAGAAACAGAATGCATGAGGATGGTATGAGGGCCCGACGTCCACAACTGGGGCCTGTGCTCACAGCCCAACACCGTGCAGCCCGATTGACCTTTGCCAGAGAACATCTTGGTTGGCAGATTTGCCATTGGCGCCCTGTGCTCTTTACAGATGAGAGCAGGTTCACACTGAACACATGTGACAGACGTGAGAGAGTCTGAAGACGCTGTGGAGAACGTTCTGCTGCCTGCAACATCCTCCAGCATGACCGGTTTGGCGGTGGGTCAGTGATGGTCTGGGGAGGCATATCCTTGGAGGGCCGCACAGACCTCTACGTGCTAGCCAGAGGTACCATGACTGCCATTAGGTACCGGGATGAGATCCTCAGACCCATTGTCAGACCATATGCTGGTGCAGTGGGCCCTGGGTTCCTGCTCATGCATGACAATGCTCGTCCTCATGTGGCCAGAGTGTGTCAGCAGTTCCTGTATGTCGAGGGCATTGATGCTATGGACTGGCCTGCACGTTCCCCAGACCTGAATCTAATCGAGCACCTCTGGGACATCATGTCTCGTACCATCCGCCAACGCGATGTCGCACCACAGACTGTCCAGGAGTTGACCGATGCCCTGATCCAGGTCTGGGAGGAGATCCCTCAGGAGACCATCCGTCGTCTCATCAGGAGCACGCCCAGACGTTGTAGGGAGTGCATACAGGCACGTGGAGGCCACACACACTACTGAGCCTCATTTTGAATCGTCTTGAAGAATTTCCACAGAAGTTGGATCAGCCTATGTTCTCATTTTCCACTTTGATTTTGAGTATGATTCTGAATCCAGACCTTAATGGGCTAATGATTTTGATTTCCATTGATCATTCTTAGGTTATTTTGCTCTAAACACATTCCTCTGTCTAATAAATAAAGATTTTCAGCTGAAATATTTCATTCATCGGGGTCTATATTGTGTTTTTAGGTGTTCCCTTTATTTTTTTGAGCAGTGTATATTTCTACTTTAGATTTTCCTGTTATGTCCCTTGTATTTTGTGTCGTCATATCACCAAGCCAAATTTCTATTAGTGCAAACATACATGACGAATAAACTGTCTTTAAATTCTATGTTCTTATCTTTAACCAACAGGGGACACAAGACTTGAAACAGGTATCAGTGTTTTAGTTGCACAAAAGTTTAACTGTCAACTAGCTTTTGGCAACCAGAGTGTAGTTTTAGCTTCGGTCGGGAGGCAGGAAGGATCTGGACTAGTTCATTCATTCATTGAGTAACACATGGGCAACTATCATCTCCCTGTATGTGTAAAGAGATGGTAAACCTTTTTTTTTCATGCCGGTATGGGCAGATGGTACAACTGATTGCCCTCTAAATAAATTCAACAAAAACAAGATGCATCACATGGCCGCTTTGAGGAGAATATGTTTGTTTTTTGTTTTTTTTTTCTTCCAGGGGAAAACGCAAATTAGGATTAACCCCCGCCAAAATTGTCTTCTTAATATGGGGCTATCAAAAACACAGACCTGTGTGATGTTGGCAATACACATGGGGTCCAGGCGTGTTAGACCAACAAAACATGAGCTGAGTGGAAAGGTGGCATTAGCCAACTAAACTCACTGTGTAGAGTAGACTTGTGAGAAGCTGAGGTGTGGCGTTCTACTACAACAGTGCCACCTTCAGTGACCCCCCCATGCACACACACCACCATGCTGTCCTCTTCATCTACACCCCTTTTTTTAACCCTTTTCAAAATGTGAGTAGGAAGAGACAAGCTAGGCTGAAAACATGCACTTACTCTAAAAGCAGGGAGCCATGTCCACTGTTGCACACAAGTAATATTTATAACACTGGACTGAAATAGAAAATTGTTAAAAAACCTTGAAAGATTGAATTGTTGTGCAGCACTGCCAGAAAAGGATTTCTCGGTTGAGTGTGTATTAAGTTAATGTTTTTGTAATAAATCATGCAAAGCAAGCACAACACTTCTGTGTCTTTCTCCAGAGTGTCCGATCCATTTTACAGTCCCAATTTGTGAAAATGTTGGTCTATAGTTTTCCTGGTATTGAAGAGTTTGCAGGCCAATTTTATTTTACACAACAGCTATGATTGTGGAGGACAGATTGATGGAAAAACTCGTTAGGTAAAAAAAACCCAAACTAAAAACAACTACTGGTTATAACTTTTAGCCTGCTCTCACAGAGCTGAACATTTGAGCAAAGGAGGACCAAGTCCATCTGGGACCAGAGTGTCGTGTATGAAACACAAATACTGTTCTAAAACTGTTTAAGTAGATAACTGGAAAGTGCACATGGCAGACTTATGACAGTAACGTAGTATATTTATTATTACGCTGTAACAACCTAGCTATCCCGAGTAGAGCGGAGTACCAAGAGAATGCCCTGGTGGCGATTCTGCCTTATATACTCTTCAGGAACAACCAATAGCTGACCTCCACCTCATTAGCACCAATCACATTTGAATGTGCACATTCAAAACCAACCAACCCACAGTGGTTAATATTCTGTGTTGGGAACACCACACAGAGCACGTCTAACTTTTCCTTCATCTGACAATGAAATGCTGCTGAGGAGTAAATCCTATGTATATTTTTCACTCACTGAGTAAAAGTTCATCAGTCCTTTATTCATTAATTTAGGTTCATGAGCCTTGGGCCTTCAAAAACCACGGCAACCCTATTGTGAGATTCTCAAACTACATGTCCATCATCAATATTAAAAAGACTCTCCAGAGGCAAACTACTGAACGAGAATGAGAATGAATGAGATGGACCAGTGACCACAGTTTTTTTGTTTTTGTTTTGTTTTGTCCAAATGGTTTGATTTGTTTGAGTCGACTGAAATAGATATCACGGACACTGATGGCTGCAAATTGAACTTTCATTTTCTATTATCAATACATGAATAGTATAAGGACTAGAAAAATTCTCAACTTCTTAACCCTTTGGAACATGATCAGTATTATTTGAGTTGCTGATTTGTCACTTATATGTTGCCGATGATTTTGTTTATTTGTTTTTATTGCTTATGTTTTTTACATGTTCAATAAAATGGATTGATTGATTGATTGATTGATTGATTGATTGATTGATTGATTGATTGATTGATTGATTGATTGATTGATTGATTGGTTGGTTGGTTGGTTGGTTAGTTGATTGATTGGTTGGTTGGTTGATTGATTGGTTGGTTTTAAAACAAATGTCCCTAATTTCTGTAGGAATCTGCTCTTTTAGATCGGATGTTAAAAGTCCCCTTTATGCTCTTCAAGAGTGCCGGTACGAAAGAACAATGGAGATAATTAACTGTGTTTACACCGAACACGACATGCAAATCAATGAAAAGAGGTGGTGTAGTGCCACAAAATACTGCTTTGCTTCAGGCTATGCAAAATGGCAAAATGGTCACAGGGAATTTTTTTAAAGCAGTAAAGGGCAGCCTGACCAGATTGACCCAGACACTGTGGAGACAATTTTACAGCAGATTGCTCCCCTTTAACTGATTCTGTCGCCACAGGCATTTCTTCTGAACATCTGAACCACATGATCTACTGTACTGTGATCTGACTGTTCAACCTGCCAGAACCTAGCCTAGGGGAAAATAAAGTTATGCAGGCAAGTATAAGGACTTTAGCTGCAGGACATAGCGTCAAATCTTCAAAACGGAGGGTGCCGAGTTAAAAACAATGCCAGTAATGGAGAATGCACAGTACAGTGTGGCAAACTATTGCTTTAGTAAATCAAAAAGAAATCATGAGCATAAATTATGAGGATGAGATCAGGTCACCAGGTTGTATGTGAAGGATGTATTAAAGTTTGTATATGTGGTTTCTAGATTGGTGAATTGCAAGATGCAGAAGTAAACATAAACTAACAAGCTCTTAGGAGAACCTACCAGGTCACACCAAGCCGGGGGGTGGGGGGGGGGCTGCTATTTACAGATCATGTCACAGGTGCTGGTCCTAGACCAACCTGTATTACAGTGACAGAAGGTTGGTAAAAAGTCTGAGAGACATCACAGGGAGATTTAAGAGTAATGAAGGCACTTGCATATGTGTTTTGGAGCAATATTAAATATCAGAGACTACCACATTTAAAAAGCACATTTATAATTTTGTCAGTCAATAAATCCTGACATAAGGTTTTCTTTTTTCTTTTTTTAATACTTTTAAACAAATTGTGATATTCATGTAATCAGGTAGTACAAAAGAGATAGGCTATATATCCAGTTTCATCCCGAGTAATAATAAACGTATATGACAAGAAAACTGTTCATTTCTGGTTTGTTTTAGGATTGTTTTATTGACATATGTCTTTATGTCCTTTATGTCCTCTTCTTTTATTGTACCAAGACCTATGTTATGCAAGGCAAGGACAAGTCAGGTGCATGCCTAGTTCCCTGTAAAGATAAATTATAGCCACTGTCACAAAGCAGGCAGAGAGGGAGGAGTTTAACAGAGAAATAGACAGGCCCTCACGTCACAGTTTAAGAATGACTGATTAAGCTGACAGCAGATGAGAAGGACATCACAGCACCATTCTTCTTCCGACATGCCACTCCCCTCACATTAAACAATAGCTCATATCAATAGACAAGCAAGATACCGCAAATTCTCTTAGGTGAGCAAAACATGTTATGTGACATTTTTTAAGCATTTGTGCAAAGTGACTTATGATACCAAGGGCTCTATTTTCCGGACTGCACAAGACCAGTGTTCTGTCGATTTACTATGTCTTGTCAAAAAATGCTACCATAGCGAAACTCAATAGCAGTCTAACCCTAACTTTGCCTAATCATGCACAGAACTGCTACGTAGCACATCTTGATAGGTAGCACTTACGAAGACATAGTGACAATTTTGTTGGGCGCAAGGTGGTTTTTCTCTCGCCTGGGCGTGTCTGCTAATTTTCGGGCTTGCCATGACATCGCTTGTGCCGAAATGGATGTAGGGGCGCAGTAGAGGGTGTGTCAGTCAAAATCAAGCGACACAGTGCTAGTTTGGTGTCAAATAAAACCAAATATTATGCCTGCGCCTTCACCTGGTCAGACCACACCTTAGCACTGATGCAGGTGTTGTGTGGTAGTTTCTAGCTTTTGGGTGAATGTGCACTAAGCATAGACTTATCCAAAATCACACACACCACTTTTGTGTATGTTAAATTGGCCTATTTCGTGAATAATTTAACTAATGGCTACTGTCCTAAACCTATTTTAATCTCAAAACAAAATATCTGCACCTGTATCATTGTCTTCCAACCTAAAAAAAGTCAGTGTGCGTCATTACGCACGGAAAACAGCATGGTGATGGGGATTTCAATATTTCAATTAACCTCATTCAACCTGAAAGAATGAACTGATTGCCTAAGCTAACCGACCCATGATCACAACTATTTAAGAAGAAACGTTAAACCATAGCCTGTCAAATAATCATGTTTGCATGTCATCTTGAATCACATTGGAATTAGTGTAACTGTCTGTTGTATACGCACTTGGTGACGCTGCACCTCCCAAAAAAGGACATCAGTTTCCTCCTGAGAGAAGCTTTTCTGACTTAGCCAGTCTAGACTTCTGCCATCCATTACAATATTGGCAGTTTGCCATGACAGAGTGCGCACTGCTTTCACAGGTAAGGAGAGGAATTGATTTGATTGGTCGTAATTGAAGACAGCCTCCACCACTCTTACTGATAATGTATTCCTTCTAATCCAACCTTAATCCAGCCTAACCCATGCATTTGTTCCATTCCCCATGTTAATTCTGCCTCAATTAACCAGTTACAACCAATTACAATCTCAGTGTGAGAGAGTACAGTCTTCAATATGAACTCCTCTTCCTGCATCTTAGACATCATTCCTACTAAGCTGTTCAAGGATGTATTTTCAACTGTTAGCCCTGTTATTCTACGAATTCTTAATAATTCTCTGGACTCTGGTTCTTTCCACCCATCGATTATCCAAACTGCTTATCCTGCTGTCAGGGTCAGGGGGATGCTGGAGCCTATCCCAGCAGTCATTGGGCGGCAGGTGGGGAGACACCCTGGACAGCCTGTGCCACCTGCCTCTGGTTTTTCTCCAGACAGTTTTAAGCATGCCATTTTTCACCCATTGCTGAATAAACCTAATTTAGTTCCCCTGTCCTTATGTAACTACAGACCAATCTCCAAATTGTCTTTTTTATCTAACGTTCTGGAGAGAGTAATTTCATCTCAATTAATTTTGTTTATGAACATTAATAGTGTTTTTGACAGTTTCCAGTCTGGTTTTTATTTTTTATTTTATTTATTTTTATTACTTTATTGATCCCCATAGGGAAATTCTTCTGCATTTAACCCATCCTAACTGTGTAGCTAGGAGCAGTGGGCCTGGGGACCAACTCCAGTTCGCCTTGCCATGCCTCAGCCAGGGGCACAGACAGGAGTACTAACCCTAACATGCATGTCTTTTTGATGGTGGGGGAAACCGGAACACCCAGAGAAAACACACGCAGACACACGGAGAACATGCAAACTCCACAGAGAAAGGACCTGGAATGACCCCCGCTAAGGTTGGACAACCCTGGTATTCGAACCCAGGACCTTCTTGCTGTGAGGCGACAGTGCTAACCACTGCACCACTGTGCCGCTGCGTGTTTTAGAGTACTTCATAGTACTGAGACAACTGTAGTTAAGGCCATGATTGACCTACTGGTGACTGAAGACAGAGGTGACTGCTCAATTTTAGTTCTTTTAGACTTAAGTGCTACCTTTGACATAATCAATCACAGCATCCTCTTTCATCGCTTAGAGACTTGGGTTGGCATCGAGGGCTCGGCTCTTAGTTTATTACACTCTTACCTCACCACCAAAACTTTTTTTGTTGTTCTTGGTAACTCTGCTTCCTCTGTGGCTCAGTTGAGTTGTGGTGTCTCTCAAGGCTCAGTTCTTGTCCCACTTCTGTTTTCTATATACATGCTGCCCTTTGGCCAGGTCATTCAAAATCATGATGTGTTCTACAATTTTTATGCTGACGATACTCAGTTATATATGCCATTAAAACCCAAAGATCCTAGTGGCCTAGCAAATCTCACAACTTGCCTCTCTGACATTAAATCCTGGATGTCTGAATTGTTTCTTAAATTTAATGATGATAAGTCTGCGGTCATTCTATTCAGTCCCCCAAATTCCATCAGCCCTGTTGGTACTAATATTGGTGGCTGTCAGGTAGTCTTAAGCAGGCTGCTATGAATCTTGAGGTAATAGTCAATGCTTACCTTAGTTTTGATAATCAAATCAAACATGTTGTTCAGTCATGCTTTCTGCAGCTCAAGGTAATCTCCAGAATTAGGTCATTTATATCAATTGCCGATCTGCAAAACGTTGTACATGCTTCTATTGATTCTCATCTTGACTATTACAACGCACTTTTACTTACACATCAGCAAGGGCTCCCTCCACCATCTGTAGTTGGTACAAAATGCCACTGCTCGGCTCATTACCAGGACAAAGAGGCATGATCGTATCATGTCTGTGCTTGACTCCCTACACTGGCACCCTGTTATATTTTGTACTGATTTTAAAATTTTATTGCTCATTTGTAAGGCCTTAAATGGTCTTGCACCTACATAAATTTGAGATTTATTGACCTGGTATACACCCTTAAAATCCGCAGATGGAGCCCTGCTGGTTACTCCTAGGTCTCAGTTTGCCTCAAAGGGTGATTGGGCTTTTGCTGTTAGAGCCCCCACACTATGGAACTCTCTTCCTATTGAACTAAGACAAACCAAGTCTCTAGCTTCTTTTAAATCTTGTCTTAAAATTTTCTTCTTTGTGAAAGCTTTGACAAATGTTTGATATTTGTTTTTATTTATTCATACTGTTTTTATTTTTACACTTCCTAATTTGGTCTTATTCTTATTTTTGCCTTGTCTGGTTTTATTTCTTTGTAAATCACTTTGTAACCTTGTTTTAGAAAAGTGCTATATATAAAGTTATCATTAAGAGATGGGAGCCAGCCACTGAGGCTGCACAAGCCAGTGCATTCTTAGTGCCAGTCTCAAGCCCGGATAAATGGGGAGGGTTGCATCAGGATGAGTATCCGCGTAAAATCTTTGCCAAATTAAATATGCGGATCATAATTAGGATTTCCATACAGGATCGGTCAAGGCCCGGGTTACCAATGACCACCACCACCAGTACTGTTGGCCAGCGGGGTGCCGGTGGAAACTATGCTACTGTTGGGTGAAGGAGAAGGAGAGGGGGAAGGCATGTCCAGAGACAACGAGAGAGGAGGAAAAGGTAGGAGTGTGGAGGTGAGAGTCAGAACTTTGAATGTTGGCACTATGACTGGTAAAGGGAGAGAGCTGGCTGATATGATGGAAAGAAGAAAGGTAGGTATACTATGTGTGCAAGAGACCAGGTGGAAGGGGAGTAAGACCACGAGCATCGGAGGTGGATTCAAACTCTTCTACCATGGTGTGAATGGGAGGAGAAATGGGGTAGGGGTAATTCTGAAGGAAGAGTATGTAAAGAGTGTGTTTGAGGTGAAGAGTGTGTCAGACAGAGTGATGAGTATGAAGCTGGAAATCAAATGTGTATTGATGAATATTATCAGCGCATATGCCCTGCAAGTTGGGTGTGAGATGGAAGAGAAAGAAGAATTTTGGAGTGAGTTGGATGAATTGGTGGAGAGTGTACCCAAGGAGGAGAGAGTGGTGATTGGAGCGGACTTCAATGGGCATGTTGGTGAAGGGAACAGAAGTGATGAGGAGGTGATGGGTAGGTGATGGGTAGGTATGGTGTCAAGGACAGAAATGTGAAAGGACAGATGGTGGTGGATTTTGCGAAAAGGTTGGAAATGGCTGTGGTGAATACATATTTCAAGAAGAGGGGGGAACACAGGGTGACGTACAAGAGTGGAGGAGTGCACAGAGGTGGACTATATCTTATGTAGAAGGCACGATCTGAAAGGGATTGGAGACTGCAAGGTGGTGACAGGGGAGAACGTAACTAGGCAGCATCGGACGGTGGTCTATAGAATGAGTTTGAAGACCAAGAAGAGGAAGCGAGTGAAGGCAGAGCCAAAGATAAAATGGTGGAAGTTGAAGAAGTAAGACTGCTGTGTGGAGTTCCGGGAGGAGTTAAGACAGGCACTGGGTGGTAGTGAAGAGTTGCCGGGTGGCTGGACAAGCGCTGCAGAAACAGTGAGGAAGACAGCTAGGAAGATACTTGGTTTGTCATCAGGACAGAGAAAGGAAGACAAAGAGACTTGGTGGTGGAATGAGGAAGTACAGCAAAGTATATAGAGGAAGAGGGTGGCAAAGAAGAAATGGGATAGTCAGAGCGATGAAGAAAGTAGAAAAGAGTACAAGGAGATGCAGCATAAAATGAAGAGAGAGGTGGTAAAGGCAAAGGAAAAGGCATATGGTGAGTTGTATGAGAGGTTAGACACTAAGGAAGGAGAAAACGACTTGTACCAATTGGCTAGACAGAGGGACTGAGCTGAGTAGGATGTGCAGCAGGTTAGGGTGATCAAGGATAGTGATGGAAATGTGCTGAGAAGTGAGGAGAGTGTGCTGAGAAGGTGGAGGGAGTACTTTGAGGGGCTGATGAATGAAGAAAATGAGCGTGAGAGAAGGTTGGATGATGTAGGGGATAGTGAATCTGGAAGTGTGGTGGATTAGCAAGGAGGAAGTGAGGGCAGCTATGAAGAGGATGAAGAGTGGAAAGGCAGTTGGTCCTGATGACATATGTGTGGAGGCATGGAGAGCTTTAGGAGAGATGGCAGTGGAGTTTTTAACTAGATTGTTTAACACAATCTTGGAAAGTGAAAGGATGCCTGAGGAGTGGAGAAGACGCATACTGTTACCGATTTTCAAGAACAAGGGCAATGTGCAGAACTGTAGCAACTACAGAGTTATAAAGTTGATCAGCCATAGCATGAAGATATGGGAAAGAGTAATAGAAGCTAGGTTAAGAGGAGAGGTGACAATTAGCGAGCAGCAGTATGGTTTCATGCCATGAAAGAGCACTACAGATGTGATGTTTACATTGCGAATGTTGATTGAAAAGTATAGAGAAGGCCAGAAGGAGTTACATTGTGTCTTTGTGGATTTAGAGAAAGCATATTACAGGGTGCCGAGAGAGGAGTTGTGATATTGTATTAGGAAGTCGGGAGTTACATAGATGTATGTAGAAGTGGTGCAGGATATGTATGAGGGAAGTGTGACAATGGTAAGGTGTGCAGTTGGAATGACAGATGGGTTCAAGGTGGAGGTGGGATTACATCAAGGATCAGCTCTGAGCTCTTTCTTGTTTGCACTGGTGATGGACAGGTTGACAGATGAGATCAGGCAGGAGTCTCCATGGACTATGATGTTTGGGGATAACATTGTGATCTGTAGCGAGAGTAGGGTGCAGGTTGAGGAGAGCCTTGAGAGGTGGAGGTATGCACTGGAGAGAAGAGGCATGAATGTCAGTAGCAGCAAGATAGAATACATATGCGTGAATGAGAGGGAGGACAGTGGAATGGCGAGGATGCAAGGAGTAGAGGTGACGAAGGCGCATGAGTTTAAGTACTTGGGGTCAACTATCCAAAGTAACAGGGAGTGCAAAAGAGAGGTAAAGAAGAGAGTGCAGGCAGGGTGGAGAAGAGTGTCAGGTGTGATTTGTGACAGAAGGGCACCAGCAAGAGTTAAAGGGAAGGTTTACAAGATGGTTGTGAGACCAGCTATGTTATACGGTTTGGAGACAGTGGCACCGATGAAAAGACAGGAGGCGGAACTGGAGGTGGCAGAGTTTGAGATGCTAAGATTTTCATTGGGAGTGACGAGGAAGGACAGGATTAGGAACGATTATATTAGAGGGACAGGACAGGTTGGACGGTTTGGAGACAAAGCAAGAGATGCAAGATTGAGATGGCTTGGACATGTGCGAAGGAGAAATACTGCATATATTGGGAGAAGGATGCTGAATATGGAGCTGCCAGGGAAGAGGAAAAGAGGAAGGCCAAAGAGGAGGTTTATGGATGTGGTGAGGGAGGACATGCAGGTGGCTGGTGTGACAGAGATAGATGCAGAGGACACGGAGAAATGAAAATGGATGATCCACTATGGCGACCCCTAACAGGAGCAGCCAAAAGTAGTAGTAGTAGTAGTAGATTAAGTGATGGGACTCCTGCTGCAAGTTATGCGCCTACACGTTCTGCCCCTGTCTTGCAGTTCACAGACAAACCCTTCTCATCAAGCGTTGCATTCAAAGTTCAAACTATTTCAACTTTGACCTCGGTTGCTGCTGACCTTTCAAAGCTCAACCAATGAGATAACAGCTGTATGTGACGCAGCAATAACTGAGGATACACCCATCTACAGAGCAGTTGCCACTCTTTCAAGGACGAGCACATGGATGTGCACATCCTTGATAGGGAGGAACACTGGTTTGAGAAAGGAACACTGGTTTGAATGGGGAGTCAAAGAGACCATCTATGTGAAGAGGGAATGACCATCCCTGAACTGGGGGGGGGGGGTGGCTAAGAGTTCATCTTTAGCCATTTTACAATGCTGTGATTGCAACCATTCCCAAATCCTCTGTGAATAGTACACATGTCCATTGTAACGCTAGTTGATGATCACAGCAATTTGCGTATGAAGCCGACCATTGCTTTCGGTCATAATGCCACTATATTGTTTATAAGGGTGGGGATACCTGCTGTCAGCTGAGACTGAAGAGGTCACTTAGATGAGTGATGAAACAAATTAATGTTCTCTGCAAGATGATTGGGTCCCGTTTTTGAGAATCTGTGATACTATCAGAGGCATTCACCTGCTCGCATTATTTTAGTAACCTGTGTTAGCTTAAGTAGCTACAAACTAATATGACAACTTGTAGCACTAGCCAGCCAGCTCACAGATACTTAGACAACAACTCTGGTAATTGTTTTTTCAATTTACTACTCACTACTTCTACTACTACTTTTGGCTGTTCCTGTTAGGGGTCGCCACAGTGGATCATCCATTTCCATTTCTTCCTGTCCTCTGCATCTTCCTCTGTCACACCAGCCACGTGTATGTCCTCCCTCACTACATCCATAAACCTCCTCTTTGGCCTTCCTCTTTTCCTCTTCCCTGGCAGCTCCATATTCAACATATATACTGTTCTTATATAATCGGATGGGTTAAATGCAGAGAACAAATTGTATTGTAAGAATACAATGTCAAGTTGAAAAATACCAATTAATCTGTTTAATCCCAAATTTTTCCTTGCAATTTCAGTACATGCATTTTACTCCTTTGATCTCCCTGATGACACACAAACTTTATGCCCTTTTTGATTATATGTTGGTTAAGTTAGTGAAATATTAGATTTTATACTCAGTGACCATGGGAAAACAGTATAGTCAGAATTCACAAGAATTCTTCAATTAGACCTATTTACACCTTTAAAATCATAAAATAACTGTAACATATGCATACTGATTTGGCAAAATTTTATGTTGGATGCCCTTCCTGACAGAACCACTAACCCAATGGACGGGGGACACAGGTAAAGGCGATGGGTGCCATCCCAGTATTCATGGACTTGCGCCCATACCTGTCGCTAAGCATACAATACAGAATGAATTTTAGTAAGTTTGGCATCGTCACTTACCTTTTCCTTTGGTGTAAGAAGATTAAGTGATGACAGTTTTGAAGGATTTGGCAGAGACCTTAGTCAAATCAGATGTACTGCTGGTGCCATACTAGTACAGGATGGTTTGAATAAGTTCTACAAATCATACCAACATATCAATATAACTCAAATGAAGACAAATTTGTAATAGGAAGCATTCAAATACAAAATGAAACCGGGTACTTGTCACAGAACTTGACCATACTGGATCGGTCAAGGCCCAGGTTAACAATGGCCGCCATTGTGTCCTCACAGGGTACGGATGTAAACTATAAAATCCGCTGTGGCGACCCCTGAGGAACAGGGAAAAAGCTGAAAGAAGAAGAAAGAATTTAATTTCACCTGTCAGTCAAAATTTGAACGGAAAAGTCCTCTCCTTTTGGACATGGCTGGTAAGCAGGGTCTTTTGCATTTCCATGATCAGTGGGTATCTAAAAGATCTGTTAAATGAATTCTTACAAAAATTTAGCAAAACAGATGAATTGCCATTTGGAAATATCACTACATTAGTGTTTAGTAAGGTTTATTATATTAAGGCTGCAAGACCAGACCATTGTGCTGCTTGTTTTGTGCAGTATAGATAGGGTGCTATGTGCACCATGCTTGTTGATATATTTTGTTCTTATTTCTATTTCTTATTGTATCTTTTATTTCTTGTTTATATTTGTTTCTATCTTCTTATCTTGTGTCCTGTTAGTTTTTAGTTATTAGGGTGTGAGTGTCTGTAAGGGACCCAATTTCCCCTTGGGGATGAATAAAGTATTCTGATTCTGATTCTGATTCATTAAATTTGTGGTTCACTGATTTAGGGGATTTACCTTCCACAGCTTTTTGGCCAAAACACTTGATGTATTGATGTAAATTGATGTATTTTGCACTAATTTTATGACAGAAATAATGTGTGAGCAATGTCTGAGAATTTAAATGGTAATCTGTTTCATTTAAACCATTACAATCACCAAAGTTGTAGATTCTTGGGATGGCAGTGCTAAACGATGTATTTTGGGTGTTTATATAACAAGGCTTTTTTTTTTTTTTTTCCTGAGTGACATCTTGTGTTCCCTGCAATACTCTTTTGAACTCCCAGGGTGAAATATGTTCTTGTGCCTGACCTTTCCACTGGCAGGTCAGAGCAGAACACAACAGCAGCCCTGAAGCTAGAAGCCATTCAGAGTCTGGTCCAAAGATTGTCATGAAAGGTTGAATCCGGGACCTTACAACTACTCAACAGTGTTTCTTAAGGCTCAGCCATTCTGCTACCTGTTCTGCCTAGCTTTGGTGTTTTATAACATATTTGCAATAGCAAGCTACAATTATAGCTACACAGGGAGTAAACTGTGTTTTACTGTTTAAATTATATGGCGGAGATTAAAAAAAAAAAAAGCAGGGATGGGTGGATTCTTAGCTTTCTTTGCCTGTTGCTGTATAGACATTCTTTTATATGGAGGCTGTAATTTTTAAAATGATTGATATGATATCAGAAACCTGTTTCCCTATATTGTAAATCAAAATAATGAGGCCTTTAATTTCCATTATAAATTCATGGATGAAGGGAGGCAATTATAGATTGGCAAAGTTCTCAAATGAATGAATCAATGAGAAAGCCATGCTTCAGAGCCCACTCCACTACTCGGGATCTTTGGTTTCCCATCAATTTCAATCATATTATCTATAATAAGCTGGCCCTCCCTTTGGTGGATGTCAATAACTCATAACAAAGGGGAAGAAAGCCTCACCTGAAAAATGTGGTCATTACGAGTTCCATCCTCAAAATAGCTCCTGGGCTTCTGTGTAGAGGCAAAATACACATTCAGTTACAATGGGACCTAGGGAAACAAGAAACTAATTAAGATAGAGGGATTTTGTGAAATAGTTAAAATATTTAAACTGTTGGTGTTGCAGTCAATATGTTTGAAGATAATAAATTGGACATGCTAATGCATTCTCATTCTGCTGATGCATACGGAGTACATCACACAGGATGGGTAGAAGTAGAAGCAGAAGAAGAAGCAGAAGAAGACGCAGCAGCAGCAGAAGGAGAAGGAGGAGGAGGAGGGGGGTTTAAATGTATACTTTAAAAACTTGGGCTTTATGGGGGGGGGTTGTTCAAAAACATGTAAGGAGCCCATAAGTAACTTCTATACGTAAATATAATGTATGAGTCCATTTATATTCTTCTTATGTAAGATATTTTTGGCATTCATATTAACCATTTACAAATGGATCATTACTCTCCCACTCTTCAAGTTTCAGCTTCCTGCTTTTTGCAACGTAGCTGGGTGAAATGTATCAAAAGAGAAATAGCCCAAGCATGTCCAACATGCAAACTTATATGAACAATGAAACAGTCCAACAGTAGAGCATCAATTGATCAAAATTGGCTGAAATGCTCTTCCATTTGTGGGGGTATTTTTGAAACATTCTACATATTATGGTAAGTGCCGTCTAAGTCACAAAAACTTCCAGGTTTGTCAGAAGCATATAGACACAATTAGAATACCTCATTGTCTCTAAATGCTTTAAAATGCTAAAAATTATTAATGAAATTGCTCTTTTAATAATTCAGCATTCGTTGACATTATTTTTGCTTCCCTCCGCACTTCTCAGAGGTGCAGTGGTGTACAGCTCATGACCCTTGAGAAGTATACTTGAAATTGTGTATGTACAGTCTGTTGTGTATGTGACTGATCGTCAGATGACCTCACAAAGAACATCGTGTACATGTAAACACTGGCTAACTGGCTCTCTTACTCAGAGACAAATAAGATCTGTGTGTGTGTGCATGTGTGTGTGTGTGTGTGTGTGTGCGCGTACGCGCTTCTGTGGGTTTTTTATGCCTGAGTCTGTATGTATGTCTATGTATACATCTGCCTGCATTTTTGTATCTGCACGCACACACGGGACGATGCATCCATGTGCGTACATGCACATGTGTGTCTTTCTAACTGAGAACTCCTTCAGTACGATGAAATATTCATAGTCTAGGAGCAGGCCACAGGCTCTGTGGAGTGTCTCCTCTGTTTTTTTTTTGTTTTTTTTGGTTGAGCCACTACTACCACACTCTTGGATATCTGACAAACCCAACATACCCTGCTGCTCGTACAAGGAGGGCTCCCTCCCCAAGGAGCACTAAAGCTGACATATCCCACTTCTGGGAGTGAAACCATTTCATCATTAAATCACCTCTCAAAGCACATTTTCATAACCAAGCTTTGATATCATCATTTTATCACTTATCTTGAACTTACAGTGCTTCCCTCTTTTATTCTTGTACTGCTTGTGTTAATGTTTTCTCTACTACAAAGGATATTCTGAAAAATGTTGTTTTTACAAGCCTCAAATAAAAAGTTTATTATGAACCATTTTTTTCTCATGCTTAATGAACTCCCGCCCCCAAACCAACGCTACTTTACTGTGAGCGTCTAATGTGTTGGCAGTGTTGTTCCCTCTAGCAGAGAGGATTAATCAGGAGAGATTTGGCAGCCTAATAATTTTCTCAGGCAAATATAGACAAAGGCTTACTGGGCTAAAGAGGTTCTCTGTGTTGTAAATATGCAGAGTCACAGAGGACTCTAAATGAAGTCATATCATGCAGAATGGCCGTTTTGGCAATTTAATCCAGAGAAGAGGCGTCTTTATTGCTGACATTTTATAGAAATACACAGAGGTCTCACCAAATGAAAAACATATTTTCATTGTTGTACTTCTCGAAATTCACATATGTTTAACACTACTATGTTCTAGAAATTCACCAAAAGTTTTATTTTTGTGTCAATAAGAGTGTTTTCCTCTTCCCTAAAAATACCTTTTTTATCATACTATTTTTTTTTCTTTTTTTTACTCTGATGAAGTGGCCCAGAGAGTCTCGGTGTGCAATAGTTCCCCCTGCACTCGCAGGCATACAATTAAAGAACAGGTGAATGGGCTGCAAGATGGGGGGGGGGGGGGAGTGATCTTCTACCACCATACTGAAACTAGTTAATAGCATATCAATGTCCATATTCTTCTAGAAATGATTGGCCATTATTGTCTGGTTGTCAAATCAAACTCCCTCACCTCAAAAAAAAAAAAATCCCTCCGGATCGTTCTGTCTCATCGGAATTATGTCAGACTGGTGATCTAAATGCCATTTCATGGGACCTCTAATTCGTTCAACACTTGCATGCATGCCGACAAGCATATCTAGATGCATAAACATGTTAACACACAACCATGGACACGTGCAACAACACAGAGCCTGCTCTGAATTATTATACTGACTGGGTGATAAAACAGAGAAGAGAGACTTTATTCGTCTTACAGCTGCACAGTAAAACACACACACACTTGCAGGGTGTGGTGGCTGAAGAAACGTTCCTTCAGCATTTTTTCCCATCCTGCTGTCCTTCTTCCAGGGGCAGCCAGGAGCAGAGAACAGCACTTTCCTTCGGCGCCCAGGGACCAATTCCAGGTGGATATCCATGTCATGGTCAGGGACAGGACAGCAGAGTGTTCTGCACATGTTTTTATTGGGGTTCTTTTTGATGTTGGAGGAAACCCATGTGCGCACAGGGAGAACATGCAGAGTACACACAGAAAGGCCCCTAGTGGAGAAAAAACCTACCTGAGCTTGGGGAGAACATGCAGAGTCCACACAGACAGCCACTGCACACTGACAGACCTGGGGAGAACATGCAAACTCCCCCAGTGCCAACAACGCCTCAGGCGGGAATCGAACCCAAGACCCTCTTGCTGTGAGGCAACAGTGCAAGCACTGCACCACTGCGCTAGGGTAAGATATGTGCAAGGATGAGATATGGATCCCTTTGGTGTAAAAAAAAAAAAGGTCTGGGCTTTCTAACAAACACTCATGAGCTCAGCAGAGAGGAACTCTCCAAGTGTCTGTATGTCATGTGAAGACCATCAGCTCAATGGCATGTCTTGCCTCAGTTGTGTAAAGTTTCTAGACAGAGCTGCGCTTGTTAGGAGAAAACAGTGGATTTAGAGATTTTGGCACACTTTTTCCATGTGATTGCATGCCAAGGAAACTTGGTAAGAAGTGAATCATCTTGATCATGGAAATTCCTACCTCATCAGTTTTCTCCCACACAAACATTGGTCTACAATACTAAGCTTATTTAAAGAACTATGCTGATTTGAACACCAATTGAGGGTCCAACATCGAGGAATTCGTTTTTTTTTTTTTTTGCTGCATGTCTTTCAGTGTATTTTGGTGATGAATTGTATTGTGACTGAGAACCATCTGTTGTCAAACTACACTGAGTGGATTTCTTTTAGATTTCTTCCATTTCTTCCCTCCTGGCTTTTGTACCAACCTGTGCCATTGTATACACAAATGTTAATAAAGGAATCAAATTTAGGAGATACTCTGTCTTCCCCCCTTCAGATACTCTGCTTTATCTCACATGCCTAAAATAATTAGTAAATTGGACAATTTAAATTGCCCATAGTTTTGAATGATGCTTTATAAGACGTGAGCTAATAAGGGTCAGTTAATTATTTAGAAATACTTCAACAGGACTCATAGCTTGTGACCAACCATTGCGGTAGCTGAACTTCTGATTACAGGGCAGTCCACCAGGCCACCCTGCTGTGTTTTTCAAAGATGAGAAAATTTAAGCCCAAGAGGCAGAATAACTAAAATGCTGACCAAGTAACAAAAGTGTTAGACTTGAATAGACTTTGCTAAGTACGCTGTTTTGCTTTAAGCCATTCGTTTTCTTTACTTTATGCCACTTTGCATCCCTCATGCAACACACTGGTTAACACACAATTCAATGTTCTGAAAGTAAAAAAGGGCAAAATAATTGAAAGCAGAAATACACTCACCGGCCACTTTATTAGGCACACCTGTCCAACTGCTCGTTAACGTAAATTTCTAATCAGCCAATCACATGGCAGCAACTCAATGCATTTAGGCATGTAGACATGGGCAAGACGATCTGCTGCAGTTCAAACCGAGCATCAGAATGGGGAAGAAAGGTGATTTAAGTGACTTTGAACGTGGCATGGTTGTTGGTCCCAGACGGGCTGGTCTGAGTATTTCAGAAACTGCTGATCTACTGGGATTTTCACGCACAACCATCTCTAGGGTTTACAGAGAATGGTCCGAAAAAGAGAAAATATCCAGTGAGCGGCAGTTCTGTGGGTGAAAATGCCTTGTTGATGCCAGAGGTCAGAGGAGAATGGCCAGACTGGTTCGAGCTGATAGAAAGACAACAGTAACTCAAATAACCACTCATTACAACCGAGGTATGCAGAAGAGCATCTCTGAACGCACAACACGTCGAACCTTGAGGCAGATGGGCTACAGCAGCAGAAGACCACACCGGGTGCCACTCCTGTCAGCTAAGAACAGGAAACTGAGGCTACAATTCGCACAGGCTCACCAAAATTGGACAATAGAAGTTTGGAAAAACGTTGCCTGGTCTGATGAGTCTCGATTTCTGCTGCGACATTCGGATGGTAGGGTCAGAATTTGGCGTCAACAACATGAAAGCATGGATCCATCCTGCCTTGTATCAAACGGTTCAGGCTGGTGGTGGTGGTGTAATGGTGTGGGGGATATTTTCTTGGCACACTTTGGGCCCCTTAGTACCAATTGAGCATCGTGTCAATGCCACAGCCTATCTGAGTATTGTTGCTGACCATGTCCATCCCTTTATGACCACAGTGTTCCCATCTTCTGATGGCTACTTCCAGCAGGATAACGTGCCATGTCATAAAGCTCGAATCATCTCAGACTGGTTTCTTGAACATGACAATGAGTTCACTGTACTCAAATGGCCTCCACAGTCACCAGATCTCAATCCAATAGAGCACCTTTGGGATGTGGTGGACCGGGAGATTCGCATCATGGATGTGCAGCCGACAAATCTGCAGCAACTGCGTGACGCTATCATGTCAATATGGACCAAACTCTCTGAGGAATGTTTCCAGTACCTTGTTGAATCTATGCCACGAAGGATTAAGGCAGTTCTGAAGGCAAAAGGGGGTCCAACCCGGTACTAGCAAGATGTACCTAATAAAGTGGCCAGTGAGTGTATATATATTCCATCCCTCATTTGTTGAGCACTTTTATCAACACCACTGATGGTTTCTGGGGGGGGGGGGGGATAATGCTCTTTCTCGCGCTCTCTCTCTCTCTCTCTCTCTCTATATATATATATATACACTCACCGGCGACTTTATTAGGCACACGTGTCCAACTGCTCGTTAACGCAAATTTCTAATCAGCCAATCACATGGCAGCAACTAAATGCATTTGGGCATGTAGACATGGTCAAGACGATCTGCTGCAGTTCAAACCGAGCATCAGAATGGGGAAGAAAGGTGATTTAAGTGACTTTGAACGTGGCATGGTTGTTGGTCCCAGACGGGCTGGTCTGAGTATTTTAGAAACTGCTGATCTACTGGGATTTTCACGCACAACCATCTCTAGGGTTTACAGAGAATGGTCTGAAAAAGAGAAAATATCCAGTGAGCGGCAGTTCTGTGGGCGAAAATGCCTTGTTGATGCCAGAGGTCAGAGGAGAATGGCCAGACTGGTTCGAGCTGATAGAAAGGCAACAGTAACTCAAATAACTACTCATTACAACTGAGGTATGCAGAAGAGCATCTCTGAACGCACAACACGTCGAAACCTTGAGGCAGATGGGTTACAGCAGCAGAAGACCACACCGGGTGCCACTCCTGTCAGCTAAGAACAGGAAACTGAGGCTACAATTCGCACAGGCTCACCAAAATTGGACAATAGAAGATTGGAAAAACGTTGCCTGGTCTGATGAGTCTTGATTTCTGCTGCGACATTTGGATGGTAGGGTCAGAATTTGGCATCAACAACATGAAAGCATGGATCCATCCTGCCTTGTATCAACGGTTCAGGCTGGTGGTGGTGGTGTAATGGTGTGGGGGATATTTTCTTGGCACACTTTGGGCCCCTTAGTACCAATTGAGCATCGTGTCAACGCCACAGCCTACCTGAGTATTGTTGCTGACCATGTCCATCCCTTTATGACCACAGTGTTCCCATCTTCTGACGGCTACTTCCAGCAGGATAACGCGCCATGTCATAAAGCTCGAATCATCTTAAACTGGTTTCTTGAACATGACAATGAGTTCACTGTACTCTAATGGCCTCCACAGTCACCA